>NW_006409163.1:202985-218690 GCF_000296735.1 Chrysochloris asiatica
GCTCTCAGTGCATTGGTAGGTTGGAAGGATCTGCCATGTAGGTATCTCTCTGTATATGAACATATTAGACTTTTCTGCCATATTGCTAGGTCTCAGCATATGGACATGTTGGACTCATCAGCCATGTAGACAGCTCTCTGTGTATGAAAATATTGGACTCATCTGCCTTGTAGCTAGCCCTCTAAATATACACCTGTTGGAATAATTTGCCATGTGGCTAACTTTCAGTATATGGACATGTTGGACTCATCTGCCATGTAGTTTGTAATCTTTGCATGAACATGTTGGACTACTCTGCCATGTAGCTAACTCTCAGTATGTGGACTCCTTGTACTCATCTGAAACATAGCAAGAACTGTGTATATGGAAATGTGGCACTAACTCTGCCATTTAGCTAGCTCTCTGTATATGGACATTTTATACTCTTCTGCCATGGAGCAGGCTCTCTGTGTATGGATATGTTGGACTGATCTGCCATGTAGGTAGCTCTCTATATATAAACATATTGGACTTCACAGCCATGTTGCTAGCTCTCTGTATAAGTACATGTTGGACTCATTAGCCATGTAGATAGCTCTCTCTGTATGAACATGTTGGGCTCATCTGCTTGTAGCTAGCACTCTAAATATACATATGTTGGACTCATCTTCCATTTTGCAAACTCTCAATATATGGACATGTTGGATACATCTGCCATGTAGCTAGTACTCTGTATATGGACGTGTAGACTAATCTGCCATGTATATAGTTCTCTGTGCATGGATATGTTGGGCTGGTCTGCCATGTAGCTATCTCTCTGTATATGGACATGTTGGACTACTCTGCCATTTAGCTAGTTCTCAGTATATGGATATGTTGGACTTATCTGCCATGTAGCTAAAACTCTGTATATGGAAATGTTGCACTACTCTGCCGTGTAGCTAGCTCTCTGTATATGGACATTTTGGACATTTCTGCCATGTAGCTAGCTCTCTGTTCATGGATATGTTGGACTGATCTGACATGTAGATAGCTCTCTGTATATGAACATATTGGATTTGTCTGTCATGTAGTTAGCTCTCTGTATATGGGCATGTTGGACTCATCAGTCATGCAGTCAGCTCTCTCTGTATGAACATATTAGACTCATCTGCCTTATAGTAAGTCCTCTTTAAATACACATGTTGGACTCACATGCATTTTTTAGGTAATTCTCCATATATGGACATGTTGGACTCATCTACCATGAAGCCAGTACTCTGTTTATGGATATGTTGGACTACTCTGCCATGGAGCTAGCTCTCATTATATGGACATGTTGAACTCATTTGCCATGTAGCTAGCTCTCAGTGCATTGGTAGGTTGGAAGGATCTGCCATGTAGGTATCTCTCTGTATATGAACATATTAGACTTTTCTGCATATAGCTAGGTCTCAGCATATGGACTTGTTGGACTCATCAGCCATGTAGACAGCTCTCTGTGTATGAAAATATTGGACTCATTTGCCTTGTAGCTAGCCCTCTAAATATACACCTGTTGGACTCATTTGCCATGTGGCTAACTCTCAATATATGGACATGTTGGACTCATCTGCCACGTAGTTTGTAATCTTTGCATGAACATGTTGGACTACTCTGCCATGTAGCTAATTCTCAGTATATGGACTCCTTGTACTCATCTGAAACATAGCTAGAACTCTGTATATGGAAATGTGGCACTAACTCTGCCATTTAGCTAGCTCTCTGTATATGGACATTTTGTAGTCTTCTGCCATGAAGCAGGCTCTCTGTGTATGTTGGACTGATCTGCCATGTAGGTAGCTCTCTGTATATAAAGATATTGGACTTCACTGCCATGTAGCTAGCTCTCTGTATATGGACATGATGGACTCATTAGCCATGTAGACAGCTCTCTCTGTATGAACATGTTGGGCTCATCTGCTTGTAGCTAGCACTCTAAATATACATATGTTGGACTCATCTTCCATTTTGCAAACTCTCAGTATATGGACATGTTGGATTCATCTGCCATGTAGCTAGTAGTCTGTATATGGACATGTAGACTACTCTGCCATGTATATAGCTCTCTGTGCATGGATATGTTGGACTGATCTGCCATGTAGGTAGCTCTCTGTATATGAACATATTGGACTTTTCTGCCATGTAGTTAGCTCTCTGTATATGGGCATGTTGAACTCATCAGACATATAGCCAGCTCTCTCTATGAACATGTTGGACTCATCTGCCTTGCAGCTATTCCTCTATATATACTCTTGTTGGACTCATCTGCCATGTAGTTAACTCTCAGGATATGGACATATTGGACTCATCTGCCATGTAGTTATCTGTCAGTATATAAACATATTGGATTTTCTGTCATTAATCTAATATTCTGTATATGGACACATTAGACTACTCTGTCATGTATCTAATTCTCAGTATATGAACACATTGGAATAATCTGCTATGTTGCCAGAACTCTGTATATTGAAATATTGCACTACTCTGCCATGAAGCTAGCTTGCTGTATATGGACATTTTGGACTCGTCTGCCATATAGCTAGCTCTCTGTGCATAGATATGTTGGACTAATCTGATATGTTTTTAGCTCTCTGTATATGAACATATTGGACGTCTCTGCCATGTATATAGTTCTCTGTTATGTACTTTTTGGACTCGTCTGCCATGTAGCATGCTCTCTGTGCATGGATATGTTGGATTGATCTGCCATGTAGGGAGCTCTCTGTATATGAACATATTGGACCTGTCTTTCATATAGCTAGTTCTCTGTATATGAACATGTTGGACTCATCAGCCATGTAGACAGCTCTCTGTGTATGAACATGTTGGACTCATGTGCCCTGTAGCTAGAACTCTAAATATACACATGCTGGACTCATCTGACATGTAGCTAGCTCTAAGTATATGGGCATGTTGGACTCATCTGCAGTGGAGCTAGTACTCTATATATAGACATGTTGGACTACTCTGCCATGTAGCTAGCTCTCTGTGCATGGATATATAGGACTCATTTTCCTTGTAGTTAGCCCTCTAAATATACAAATGCTGAACTCATATGTTATGGAGCTTAGTCTCAGTGTATGGACATGTAGGACTCATCTGCCATGGAGCTAGTACTGTATATATGGACATGTTGGACTAGTCTGCCATGTAGCTAGCTCTCTGAATATGGACACGTTGGACTCATCTGCCATGTAGCTAGAACTCTGTGCATGGATATGTTGGACTGATCTGCCATATAGGTAGCTCTCTGTATATAAACATTTTGGACTTGTCTGCCATGTAGCTAGCTCTTTGTATATGGACATATTGGATTAATTAGACATGTAGACTGCTCTCTCTGTATGAACATATTGGACTCATCTGCCTTGTAGCTAGTTCTCTAAATATACACATGTTGGACTCATTTGCCATGTTGCTAACTATCAGTATATGGACATATTGAAGTCACCTGCCATGTAGCTAGTAATCTGTATATGGACATGTAAGACTACTTTGCATGTAGCTAGCTCTCAGTCTATGGACACATTGTACTCATCTGCCATGTAGCTAGAACTCTGTATATGGAAATGTTGTACTTACACTGCCATTTAGCTAGCTCTCTGTATATGGATATTTTGGATTCATCTTCCATATAGCTTACTCTCTGTGAATGGATACGTTCGACTGATTTGCTATGTAGGTAGCTCTCTGTATTTGAACATATTGGAATTGTCTGCCTTGTAGCCAGCTCTCTGTATATGACCATGTTGGACTCATTAGTCATGTCGACAGCTCTCTTTGTATGAACATATTGGATTCATCTATTTTGTAGCTAGAACTCAAAAAATACACATGATGGGCTCATCTGCCATTTGCTAAATCTCAGAATATGGACATGTTGGACTCATCTGCCATGTAGCTAGTACTGTTTAGATGGAAATGTTGCTCTACTCTGCCATGTAGTTAGCTTTCTGTATATGGACATTTTGGACTCATCTGCCATGTAGCTAGCTATCTGTGCACGGATATGTTGGACTGATCTGCTATGTAAGTAGCTCTCTATATATGAACATATTGGACTTGTTTGTCATGTAGGTAGCTCTCTGTATATGGGCATGTTGTACTCATCAGTCATGAAGTCAGCTCTCTCTGTATGCACATTATGGTTTCATCTGCTTTTAGCAAGTCCTGTATATATTCTTATGTTGGACTCATGCGCATTTTTTTAGCTAATTCTCAGTATATGGACATGTTGCATTAATCTGCCAGGTAACTATCTCTCAGTATATGGACCCATTGGACTAATCTGCCATGTAGCTAGCTCACAATATATGGACATCTGGGACTCATTAACCATGTAGACAGCTCTCTGTGTATGAAAATGTTGGACTCGTCTGCCTTGTATCTAGCCCTCTAAATATACACATGTTGGACTCATCTGCCATGTAGATATCACTCATTATATGGACATGTTGGACTCATAAGTCATGTAGCTAGCTCTCTGTG
The DNA here is from genome assembly GCF_000296735.1 of Chrysochloris asiatica. Classification (NCBI taxonomy): domain Eukaryota; kingdom Metazoa; phylum Chordata; class Mammalia; order Afrosoricida; family Chrysochloridae; genus Chrysochloris; species Chrysochloris asiatica. The sequence continues at coordinate 207,474 of NW_006409163.1, forward strand.
TATGAACATGTTAAACTAATCTGCTTTGTAGCTAGCCCTCTAAATATACACATGTTGGACTCATCTAACATGTAGCTAACTCTCAGTATATGGACATGTTGTACTCATCTGCCAGGTAGCTAATACTCTGTATATGGACATGTGGTAGCTGGCTCTCAGTATATGGACACGTTGGACTCATCTGACAGGAAACTAGCTCTCGGTATATGGACCCGTTGTACGCATCTGCCATGTAGCTAACTCTCAGTATATGGACATGTTGGACTCATCTACCATGTAGCTAGTACTCTGTATATGGACATGTTGAATTACTCTATCATGTAGCTAGCTATCATTATGTGGACACGTTGCACTCATCTGCCATGTAGGTAGAACTGTGTATATGGACATTTTGGACTCATCTGCCATGAAGATAGCTCTCTGTGCATGGATATGTTGGACTGATTTGCCATGTAGCTAGCTCTCAGTATATGAGCATCTTGGTCTCATCAGCCCTGTAGATAGCTCTCTGTGTATGAATATGTTGGACTCGTCTGCCTTGTAGCTAGCACTATAAATATACACATGTTGAACTCATCTGTCATGTAGATATCACTCATTATATGGACATGTTGGACTCATCTCCCATGAAGTTAGTACTCTATATATCAGCATGTTGGACTACTCTGCCATGTAGTTAGCTTTCAGTATATAAACACATTCGAGTCATCTTCCATGTAGCTAGAACTCTGTATATTGAAATGTTGCACTACTCTGCCATGTAGGCAGCTCTCTGTATATGGACATTTTGTACTCGTCTGCAATGTAGCTAGCTCTCTTTGCATGGATATGTTGGACAGATCAGCCATGTAGGTAGCTCTCTGTATATGAATATATTGGATTTGTCTGTCATGTAGCTAGCTCTCTGTATATGGACATGTTGGACTACAATGCCATGCAGCTAGCTCTCAGTATATGGACACGTTGGACTCATCTGCCATGTAGCTAGAACTCCGTACATGGAAATGTTGCAATACTCTGACATGTAGCTAGCTCTCTGTATATGGACATGTTGGACTACCCTGCCATGTAGCTAGCTCTCAGTATATGAACACATTGGACTCATCTGCCATGTAGCTAGAACCCTGTATATGGAAATGTTGCCCTACTTTGCTATGTAGCTAGCTCTCTGAATATGGACATTTTACACTCATCTGCCATGTACCTAGCTCTCTGTGCATGGATGTGTTGGACTGATCTTCCATGAAGTTTGTTCTCTGTATATGAACATATATTGACTTGTCTGCCATATAGCTATCTCTCTGTATATGGACATGTTGGACTCATCAGCCATGTATCCAGCTCTCTCTGTATGAACATGTTGGACTCATGTGCCTTGTAGCTATCCCTCTTAATATACACATGTTGGAATCATCAGACAATTAGCTTTCTCTCAGTATATGGACATGTTGGACTAATCTGACATGTAGCTAATACTCTATATATGGACATATTGGAGTACTCTACCATGAAGCTAGCTCTCAGTACATGGAGACATTTTACTCATCTGCCATGTAGCTAGAACTCTGTATATGTAAATGTTGCACTACTCTGCCATGTAGCTAGCTCTTTGTATATGGACATTTTGGACTCGTCTGCTTTGTATCTAGCTCTCTTTATATGGACATTTTGAACATGTCTGATATGTAGCTAGCTCTCTGTGCATGCATATGTTGGACTGATCTGACATGTAGGTAGCTATCTGTATATGAATACACTGAACTTGTCTGCCATTTAGCTAGCTCTCTGTATATGGATATGTTGGACTCATCAGGCATGTAGCCAGCTCACTATGTATGAACATGTTGGACTCATTTGCCTTGTAGCTAGTCCTCTATATATACACATGTTGGACTCATCAGCCATGTATCCAGCTCTCTGAGTATGGACCTTTTGGACTCATCTACCTTTTAATTAGCCCTCTAAATATACAAATGCTGGCTATATCTGCCATGTAGCGATCTCTCAGTGTATGGACTTGTTGGACTCATCTTCCATGTAGCTAGTACTCTTTATATGGACATGTTGGACTACTCTGGCATGTAGCTAGCTCTCAGTATATGGGCAAGTTGGACTCATCTACCATGTAGCTAGTTCTCTGTATGTGAACATTTTGGACTCGTCTACCATGTAGCTAGTTCTGTGTGTATGGATATGTTGGACTGATCTGCCATGTAGGTTGCTCTTTGTATATCATAATATTGAACTTGTCTGTCATGTAGCCAGCTCTCTGTTTATGAACATGTTAGACTATTCTTCCTTTTACCTAGCCCTTTAAATATACAAATGCAGGATATATCTGCCATGTAGCTATCTCTCAGTATATGGACATATTGGACTCATCTGCCATGCAGCTAGAACTCTGCATATGGAAATGATGCACTACTCTGTCATGTAGCTAGCTCTCTGTATATGGACATTTTGGACTCATCTGCCATGAAGCTTGCACTCTGTGCATGGATATGTTGGAATGATCTGCCATGTAGTTAGCTCTCTGCATATGAACATATTGGACTTGTCTGCCATGTAGCTAGCATTCTGTGTATGGACATGTTGGGCTCATCATCAATGGAGCCAGCTCTCTCTGTATGAACATGTTGCACTCATCTGTCTTGTAGCTAGCCCTCTAAATATACACATTTGGACTCATCTGCCATGTAGCTAGCTCTCTGTGTATGGACATGTTGGACTCATCTGCCATGTAGCTAGTACTCTGTATGTGGACATGTTGGACTACTCTTTCATGTAGCTAATTCTCTGTATATGGGCACGTTGGACTCATCTGCCGTGTATCTAGAACTCTGTATATGGAAATGTTGCACTACTCTGCCATGTACCTCTCTCTCTGTACATGGACATTTTGGACTCGTCTGCCATGAAGCTACCTCTCCGTGCAAAGATATGTTGGACTGATCTGCCTTGTAAGTAGCTCTCTGTATATGGACATGTTGGATTCGTAAGCCATATAGTCAGCTCTCTGTGTATGAACATGTTGGACTCATCTGCCTTGTAGCTAGCCCTCTAAATAAACACCTGTTGTACTCATCTGCCATGTTGCTAACACTTACTATATAGACATGTAGGATTCATCAGCCATGTAGCTAGCTCTCAGTATATTGGCACGTTGGACTCATCTGCCATGTAGCTAGAACTCTGTATATTGAAACGTTTCACTACTCTGCCATGTAGCTAGCTCTCTCTTTATGGACATTGTGGATTCGTCTTCCATGTAGCTAGCTCTCTATGCATGGTTATGTTGGACTGATAATCCATGTAGTCAATTCTCTGTATATGGACATATTGGATTTGTCTGCCATGTAGCTAGTTCTCTGCATATGGAAATGATAGACTCATCAGCCATGTAGCCAGCTCTCTCTGTATGAACATGTTGGGAAATTCTGCCTTGTAGCTCATCCTCTATATATACACATGTTGGACATATCTGCCATGTAGCTAATTCTCAGTATAAGGACATGTTGGACTCATCTGCCATGTAGCTACTACTCTGTATATGGACATGTTTGACTACTCTGCCATGTAGCTAGCTCTCAGGATATGGACACGTTGGATTCCTCTGTCATGTAGCTAGAAATCTGTATAAGGAAATGTTGCACTCCTCAGCCATGTTGCTAGATCTCTGTATATAGACATTGTGGACTCGTCTGCCATGAAGTTAGCTCTCTGTGCATCGATATATTGGACTGATCGGGCATGAAGGTAGCTCTCTGTATATGAACATGTTGGACTTGTCTGCTATGTAGCTATCTATCTGTATATGGACATGTTGGACTCATCAGCCATGTTTCCAGCTCTCTCTGTTTGAACATGTTGGACTCATCTGTCTTGTCGCTATCCCTCTAAATCTACACATGTTAGACTCATTTGTCATGTTGCTAACTCTCAGTATATGGACATGTTGAACTCCTCTACCATGTAGCTCGCTCTCAGTATATGGACACGTTGGACTCGTCTGCCATGTAGCTAGAACTCTCTATTTGGAAATGTTGCACTACTCTGCCATGTAGCTAGCTCTCTGTATATGGACATTATGGACTCGTCTGCCATGTAGCTAGCTCTCTGTACATGGATATGTTGGACTCATTTGCCTTGTAGGTAATTCTCTGTATATGAACATATTGGACTTGTCTGCCATGTAGCTAGCTCTGTGCATATGGTCTTTTGGACTCTACAGCCATGTATCCATCTGTCTCTGTATGAACATGTTGGACTGATCTGCCTTATAGCTAGTCCTCTCTATATAAACATTTTGGACTCATATGCCATATAGCTAACTCTCAGTATATGGACATGTTGGAGTCATCCCCCATGTAGCTAGTACTCTGTATATGGAGATCATGGACTACTCTGATATGTAGCTTGCTTTCAGTATATTGACACGTTCGTCATCTGCCATGTAGCTAGAACTCTGTATATGGAAATGTTTCAGTACTCTGCCATGTAGGTAGGTCTCTGTACATGGAAAAAAATTTACTTATATGCCATGTAGGTAGTTCCCTGTATATTTATATATTGAAATGATCTGCTTTGTACGTTGTGCTCTGTATAAGAACATATCGGACTTGTCTGCCATGTAGCTAGCTCTCTGTATATAGACATGTTGAACTCATAAACCATTTAGTCACCTCTGTGTATGAACATGTTGGACCCATCTGCCTTGAAGCTAGCCCTCTAAATAGACACATGTTGGACTCATCTGCCATGTAGCTAGTACTCTGTATGTGGACATGGAATACTCTGCCATGTAGCTAGCTCTCAGTATATGGACACGTTGGACTCATCTACCATGTAGATATCTGTATATGGAAACGTTGCACTACTCTGCCATGTAGCTAGCTCTCAGTATATGGACACCTTGGACTCATGTGCCACTTATCTAGAACTTTGCAGATCGAAATTTTGCACTATTCTGCCATGCAGCTAGCTTTCTCTTTATGGTCATATTGGATTCACACGCCTTGTAGCTAGTCCTCTATATATACACATGTTGGACTCATATGCATTTTGCAGCTAACTTTCAGTATATGGACATGTTGAACTCATCTGCCATATAGCTACTAGGCTGTATATGGACATTTTGGACTCATCTGCCATGTAGCTAGAACTCTGTATATGGAAATGTTGTACTACTCTGCCATGTAATTAGCTATCTGTATATGCAAATTTTGGACTCAACTGCCATGTAGCTAGCTCTCTGTGTATGGATATGTTGGACTGATATGTCATATAGGCAGCTCTCTGTATATGAACATATTGGACTTGTCTGCCATGTAGCAAGTTCTCAGTATATTGGCATGTTGGAATCATCAGCCATGTAGCTACCTCTCTGTGTATGAACATGTTTGACTCATCTTCCTTGTAGCTGGCCCCCTAAATATACACATGTTGGACTCATCTGCCATTTGGTAATTCTCAGTATATGGACATTTTTATATCATCTGCCTTGTAGCTAGTACCGTGTATATGGATATGTTGGAGTAGTCTGGTACCCAGCTAGCTCTCAGTGTATGGACACATTGGACTCATCTGCCATGTAACTAGAACTCTGTATATATGCCATTTAGCTAGTTCTGTTTATATGGACATTTTGGACTCATCTGCCATATAGTTATCTCTCTGTGCATGGATATGGTGGACTGATCTGCTAATATGGATGTAGCTCTCTGTATATGAACATATTGGAATTATCTGCCATGTAGTTAGCTCTCTGTACATGGACATGTTGGACTCATCAGGCATGAAGCCAGCTCTCTCTGCATGAATATATTGTACTCATCTGCCTTGTAGCTAGTCCTCTATATATACACATGTTGGACTCATCTGCCATGTAGCTAACTCTCAGTATATGGACATGTTGGACTCATCTGCCCTGTAGCTACTACACTGTATATGGACTTGTTGGACTACTCTGCCATGTAGCTAGCTTTCAGTTTATGGACACCTTGGACTCATCTGCCATGTAGCTAGAACTCTGTATATGTAAAAGTTGTACTACTCTACATATGCCATGTAGCTAGCTCTCTGTATATGGACATTTTTGACTCATCTGCCATGTAGCTATCTCTCTGTGTATGGATATGTTAAACTGATCTGCCATGTATGTATCTCTGTGTATATGAACATATTGGACTTGTCGTCCATGTAGCTCTCAGTATATGGACATTTTGGACTCATCAGCCATGAAACCAGCTATCTGCCTTGTATCTAGCCCTCTAAATATACACATGTTGGACTCATCTGCCATGTTGCTATTTCTCAGTATATGGACTTTTTGAACGCATATGCCATGTAGCTAGCAATCTGTATATGGATATGTTGGACTAGTCTGCCAGGTAGCTAGCTCTCTGTATATGCACACGTTGGATTCATCTGCCATGTAGCTAGAACTCTGTATATGAAAATGTTGCACCACTCTGCCATAAAACTAGCTCTCTGTATATGGACATTTGGACTCATCTGCCATGAAGATAGAACTCTGTATATGGACATGTTGGACTAATCAGCCATATAGACATTTCTCTCTATATGAACATGTTGGACTCATCTGCCTTGTAGCTAGTCCTCTGAATATACACATGTTGGACTCATCTGCCAAGTTTCTAACTCTCAGTATATGTACATATTGGACTCATCTGCCGTGTAGCTAGTACTCTGTTTATGGACATGTTGAACTACTCTGCCATGTAGCTAGCTCTCAGTATGTGCACACAGTGGACTCACCTGCCATGTAGCTAGAACTGTCTATATGGAAATGTTGCACTACTCTGCCATGTAGCTACCTCTCTGTATGTGGACATTTTGGACTGTCTGCCATTTAGCTAGCCCTCAGTGCAAGGATTTGTTGGACTGATCTGTCATGTAGGTCGCTTTCTGTATAGGAACATATTGGACATTTCTGCCATCTACCTAGCTCTCTGTATATGGGCATGTTGGACTCATCAGCCATGCAGTCAACTCTCTGTATGATCATGGTGGACTCATCTGCCTTGTAGCTAGAATTCTGTATATGGACATTTTGGTCTTTTCTGCAATGTAGCTAGCTCTCTGTACATGGATATGTTGTACTGATCTGCATTTTGGCAGCTCTCTGTATATGAACATATTGGACTTGTCTGCCATGTAACTAGCTCTCTGTATATGGACATGATGGACTCATCAGCCATATAGCCAGCTCTCTGTGTTTAAACATGTTGGACTCATCTTCCTTGAAGCTACCCCTCTAAATATACATATGTTGGACTCATCTGCCATGTAGCTAGTTCTCAGTATATGGACACGTTTACTCATCTGCCATGTAGGTAGAAATCTGTATATAGAAATTTTACACTACTCTGCTATGTAGCTAGCTCTCAGTATACGGACACGTTGGACTCATCTGCAATGTAGCTAGAACTCTCTATGGGGAAATGTTGCACTACTCTGCCGTGTAACTAGCTCTCTCCTTATGATCATGTTGGACTTATCCACCTTGTAGCTAATCTTCTATATATACACATATTGGACTCATACGCATTTTGTACCTAACATTTGTATGGAAATGTTGAACTCATCTGCTATGTAACTAGAACTCTCTGTATTGAAATATTCCTCTACTCTGCCATGTACATAGCTCTCTGTATATTGACATGTTGGGCTCAACAGCCATGTATTCAGCTCCCTTTGTATGAACTTGGTGGACTCATCTGCCTTGTAACAAGTCCTCTATATATACACACGTTGGATTCGAATGCATTTAGTAGCTAACTTTCAATATTTGGATATGTTGGACTCATCTGCCATGTAGCTAGAACTCTGTATATGGAAATATTGCACTACTCTGCCATGTAGCTAGCTCTCTGTATATGGACATTTTTGACTTGACTGTTATGGAACTAGCTCTCTGTGCATGGATATGCTGGACTGATATGCCATAAAGGCATCTCTCAATATATGCACATATTGGAATTGTCTGCATGTACCTAGCCCTCAGTATATGGATATGTTGGACTCATCAGCAATGTAGACAGCTTACTGTGTATGAACATTTTGGACTCATCTGCCTTGTAGTTAGTCCTCTAGATATACACATGTTGGACTCATCTGCCATGTAGCTAACACTCAGTACATGGACATGTTGGACTCATCTGCCATGTAGCTAGTACTCTGTATATGGACATGTTGGATTACTCTGCCATGTAGCTTACTCTCAGTATATGAACACATTGGACTCATCTTTCATTTTACTAGAACTCTGTATATGGAAATGTTACACTACTCTGCCATGTACTAGCTCTCTGTATATGGATATTTGGGCTCTTCTGCCATGTAGCTCGCTCTCTGGGTATGGATATGTTAGACTGATCTTCCATGTAGGTAGCTTTCTGTATATGATCATATTGGACTTGTCAGCCATGTAACTAGCTATCAGTATATGGACATGCTGGACTCATCAGCCATGAATTCAGCTCTCTGGGTGTGAACATGATGGACTCCTCTTCCTTGTAGCTAGCCCTCTAAATATACACATGTTGGACTCATCTGCCATGTAGCTAGCTCTCAGTATATGGACATGTTGGAGCTAGAACTCTGTATATGGAAATGTTGCACTACTCTGCCATGTAGCTAGCTCTCTGTATATGCACATGTTGGACTCATCAGCCATGCAGCTAGTACTCTGTATATGGACATATTGGACTACTCTGCCATATAGCGAGCTCTCAGTATTTGGACAAGTAGGACTCATCTGCCTTGTAGCTAGCCCTCTCTGAGTGTGAACACTGTGTAAGTGTGAACACGATGGACTCATCTGCCTTGTAGGTAGCCCTCTAAATATACACATGTTGCACTCATCTGCCATGTAGCTAACTACAGTATATAGACATGTTGGCCTACTCTGCCATGTAGCTAGCTCTCAGTATATGGACAAGTAGGACTCATCTGCCTTGGAGCTGGAACTCTGTATATGGAAATTTCGGACTACACTGCCATGTAGCTAGCTCTCAGTATATGGACAGGTTGGATTCATCAGCTATGAAGCTAGCTCTCTGGGTGTGAACAAGATGGACTCCACTGCCTTGTAGCTAGCCCTTTATATATACACATGTTGGACTCATCTGCCATGTAGCTAACTCTCAGTATATGGACATGTTGGACTCATCTGCTATTTAGCTAGCTCTCAGTATATGGACAAGAAAGATTCATCTGCCATGTAGCTGGAACTCTGTATATGGAAATGTTGGACTACTCGGCCATGTAGCTAGCTCTCAGTATATCACGTTGGACTCATCTGCGATGTACCTAGAACACTCTATGTGGAAATGTTGCACTACTCGACCATGTAGCTAGCTCTCTCGTTATGAAAATGTTGGACTCATCTTCTAAATATACACATGTTGTATTCCTCTGTCAAGTTGCTAATTCTCAGAATATGGATATGTTGGATTCATCTGCTATGTAGCTAGCTCTCTGTGCATGGATATGTTGGACTGGTCTGCCTTGGAGGTAGCTCTCTGTATAGGAACATATTGGACTTTTCTGCCATGTAGCCAGCTCTCTGTATATGGACAAATTGGACTCATCAGCCATGCAGTCAGCTCTCTCTGTATGAACATGGTGGACTTATCTGCCTTGTAGCTAGTCCTCTATATATACACATGTTGGACTCACATGTATTTTCTAGCTAACTCTCAGTATATGGACATGTTGGACTCATCTGACATGTAGTTAGAACTCTGTATATGGACATGAAGGACTCATCTGACATGTGGCTAGAACTTTGTATATTGAAATTTTACACTACCCTGTTATGTAGCTAGCTCTCTGTATATGGACATTTTGGACTTGTCTGCCATGTAGCTACCTCTCTGTGCATGTATATGTTGGACTGATCTGCCATGAAAGTAGCTCTCTATATATGAATATATTGGACTTGTCTGCCATGTAGCTAGCTTTCTGCATATGGACATGTTGGACTCATAAGCCATGAAGCCAGCTCATCGAGTTTGAACATGATGGACTCATCTGACTTGTAGCTAGCCCTCTAAATATACACATGTTGCACTCATCTGCCATGTAGCTAATTACAGTATATGGACATAGTGGACGCATCTGACATGGAGCTAGTACTCTGTATATGTACATGTTGGAATACTCTGCCATGTAGCTGGCTCTCAGTATATGGACAAGTAGGACTCATGTGCCATGTAGTTGGATCTCTGTATAAGAAAAGGTTGGACTACTCTGCCATGTAACTAGCTTTCAGTATATGGACACATTGGACTCATCTGCGATGTAGCTAGAACTCTCTATGTGGAAATGTTGCACTACTTGGCAATGTAGCTAGCTCTCTCTGTATGAACATGTTGGACTCATCTGCCTTGGTGCTAGTCCTCTAAATATACACATGTTGGACTCATCTTCAAAGTTGCTAACTCTCAGTATATGAACATGTTTGACTCATCTGCCATGTAGCTAGTACTCTGTATGTGGACATGTTGGACTACTCTGCCATGTAGCTAGCTCTCAGTATATGGACACATTGGACTCATCTACGATGTAGCTACAGCTCTGTATATGGAAATGTTTCACTACTCTGCCCTGTAGTTAGCTCTCTGTATATGCACATTTTGGACTTGTTTGCCATGTAGGTAGCTCTCCTTGCATGGATGTATTGTACTGATCTGCCGTGTAGGTAGTTCTCTATATATGAATATATTGCACTTGTGTGCCATGGAAATGTTGTTGTTGTTGTCAGGAGCCATTGAGTCGGATCCAACTAACAGCGACCCCATCCATAGCTGAACAAACAATGTTCGATCCTGGGCCAACCGCACTATCGCTGCCACACTTGATGTTATCAATAATGCCACCTGTTTGATCTATCTCGTTGGGGGTCTTCCTCTTTTTCTCTGACCCTCCATCTTACCCAGCATGACATCCTTCTCTAGAGATGGTTCTCTCTGGACAATGTATCCAAAGTATGAGAGAGGAAGCCTAGCCATCTTAGCCTCCAAGAAGCACTCTGGCTGCATTTCTTCCAAAACAGATCTATTGGTTCTTTTGGCAGTCCATGGCACTTTCAGTATTCTCCTCAAAAACCACAACTCAAAGGCATCAATTCTTCTACTATCTTCCTTATTCACTGTCCAGCTTTCACATCCATATGAGGTTATTGAAAATACC
>NW_006409163.1:219598-221545 GCF_000296735.1 Chrysochloris asiatica
CCGATGATTTCCGCATTCCGTTGGGTCGCCTCTCTGGAATGGGCACAAATATGAATCTCTTCCAATCAGTCGGCCAGATAGTTGTCTTCCAAATTTCTTGGCAGAGATGAGTGAGTGCCTCCTGTGCCGCTTCATTATCTTGAAAGATTTCAATTTTTATTCCATCAGTTCCTGGTGCCTTGTTCTTTGTGAATTCTTTCAATGCATTTTGGACTTCCTCTCTGAGTATCATTGGCTCTTGTTCATATGGTACCTCTTGAAATGGTTAAACTTTAACCATTTCTTTTTGATACAATAACTCTGTGTATTCCTTCCATCTTTTCTTGATGCCCTCTGTATCATTCAATAATTTGCCCAGAGAATATGTCAATAATGAAAGTCGAGGCTTGAATTTTTTCTTTAGTTCCCCCAGCTTGAGAAATGCTGAACTTGTTCTTCCCTTTTGGTTATCCTACTCTAAATCATTGCATATTTTATTATAGTATTTGGTTTTAATTCTCGAGCTGATCTTTGAAATTTTCTGTACAATTCTTGGATCTCTTCAATTCTTCCTTCCATTTGGTTTAGCTTCTCTATGCTGGAGAACAAATTTCAGAGTCTCTTCGGACATCCATTTTAACCTTTGCTTCTTTGTTGTATTCTTAATTACTTTTTGCTCTCTTCATGTATGATGTTCTTGATGTCATCCCACAACTCTTCTGGTCTTCGGTCTTTAGTGTTTAATGTATTAAATCAGTTCTTCAGATGATCTCTAAATGCAGCCATTTATAGCTCTCTGTATATGGCCATGTTGGACTCATCAGCCATGTATCCAGCTCTCTCTGTATGAACATGTTGTACTCATCTGCCTTATAGCTAGTACACTATATATACAGATGTTGGATTCATATGCCATGTAGCTACCACTCCGTATATGGCCATGGTGGACTCATCTGCCATGTAGCTAGTACTCTGTATAGGTACATGATGGATTACTCTGCCATGTAGCTAGCTATCAGTATATGGACACGTTGGACTCATCTGCGATATAGCTAGAACTCTGTATCTGGAAATGTTGCACTACTCTGCCAAGTAGATACCTCTTTGTGTATGGACATTTTGGACTTGTCTACCATGTAGCTAGCTCTTTGTGAATGGATAGGGTGGACTGATCTGCCCATAGTTTGCTCTCTGTACATGAATATATTGGACTTATCTGCCATGTAGCTAGCTCTCTGTATAAGGACATGGTGGACTCATCAGCCATGTAGATAGCTCCCTCTGTATGAGCATGTTGAACTATTCTGCCTTGTAGCTAGCCCTCTAAATATACACATGTTGGGCTCATCTTCCATGTTGCTAGCTCTCAGTATATGAACATGTTGGTCTCATCTGCCTTGTAGCTAGTACTCTGTATATGGACATGATGGACTACTCTTCCATGTAGCTAGATTTCTGTATATGGTAATTTGGGACTCGTATGCCATGTAGCTAGCTCTTTGTACATGGATATGATGGACTGATCTGTCATGTAGGCATCTCTATGTATATGAACATCCTGAACTTTTCGGCCATGTAGCTAACCCTCAGTATATGGGAATGTTGGACACATCAGCCATGTAGTCAGCTCTCTCTGTATGAACATGTTGGATTCATCTGCCTTGTAGCAAGTCCTCTATATATACACATGTTGGACTCATATGCATTTTGTAGCTAACTCTCAGTATATGGATATGTTAGACTCATCTGCCATGTAGATAGTACTCCATATATGAACATTTTGGACTCATTTGGCATGTTGCTAGAACTCGGCTCGGCATATGGAAAGGTTGCACTACTCTGCCATGTAGCTAGTTCTCTGTATAGGGGTATTTTGGATTCGACTTCCATGTAGCTAGCTCTCTTTGCATGGATATGTTGAACTGATCTGCCATGTAGGCAGCTCTCTGTATATGAACATATTGGACT
>NW_006409163.1:222385-228845 GCF_000296735.1 Chrysochloris asiatica
ATGTGCCATGAAGCTAGAACTCTGTATATGGAAATGTTGCACTAACTCTGCCATTTAGCTAACTCGATGTACATGGACATTTTGGACTCGTCTTCCATGTAGCTAGCTCTCTGTGAATGGATATGTTGGACTGATCTGCCATGTATGTAGCTCTCTGTACATGAACATATTGGACTTTTCTGCCATGTAGCTAGCTCTCTGTATATGGCCATGTTGAACTCATCTGCCTTGTAGCTAGCACTCTAAATATACATTTGTTGGACTCTTCTGCCATTTTGCCAACTCTCAGTATATGGAAATGTTGGACTCATCTATCATGTGGCTAGTACTCTGTATATGGACATGTATACTACTCTGCCATGTATGTAGCTCTCTGTGCAAGGATATGTTGGACTGTTCTGCCATACTGGGAACTCTCTGTATGTCAACATATTGGAATTGTCTGCCATGTAGCTAGCTCTCTGTATATGGACATTTGGACTCAACAGCCATGCATCCATCTCTCTCTATATGAACGTTTTTGTCTGCTCTTCCTTGTAGCTAGTCCTCTATATATACACATGTTGCGCTCATCTGTCATGTAGCTAACTCTCAGTATATGGACATGTTGGACTCATCCCCCAAGTAGCAAGTATTCTGTATATGAACATGTTGGACTACGCTGCCATATTGCTAGCTCTCAGTATATGGATATTTTGGACTCATCTGCCATGTAGCATGTAATCTGTATATGAACATGTTGGACTACTCTGCCACGTAGCTAGCTCTCAGTATATGGACACGTTGGACTGCTGTGCCATGTAGCTAGAACTCTTTATATGGAAATGTTGCACTAACTCTGCCATTTAGCTAACTCAATGTATATAGACATTTTGGACTCGTCCTCCATGTAGCTAGCTCGCTGTGCATGGATATGTTGCACTGATCTGCCATGTATGTAGCTCTGTGTATATGAACATATTGGACTTTTCTGCCATGTAGTTAGCTCTCTGTATATGGCCATGTTGAACTCATCTGCCTTGTAGCTAGCACTCTAAATATACATTTGTTGAACTCATCTGCCATTTTGCTAACTCTCAGTATATGGACATGTTGGACTCATCTGTCATGTAGCTAGTACTCTGTATATGGACATGTATACTACTCTGCCATGTATGTAGCTCTCTGTGCATGGATATGTTGGACTGCTCTGCCATGTAGGTAGCTCTCTGCATGTCAACATATTGGACTTGTCTGCCATGTAGCTAGCTCTCTGTATATGGACATGCTGGACTACTCTGTCATTCAGCTATCTCTCAGTATATGGACATGTTGGACTCATCTGCCATGTATATAGAACTCTGTATATGGAAATGTTGCAGTACTCTGCCATGTAGCTAGCTCTCTGTATATGGACATTTTGGATTCCTCTGCCATGTAGCAAGCTATCGGTTCATGGATATGTTGGACTGATCTGCCATGTAGATAGCTCTCTGTATATGAACATATTGAACTTGTCTGCCATGTAGCTAGCTCTCTGTATATGGAAATGTTGGACTCATCAGCCATGTAGCGAGCTCTCTCTGCATGAACATATTGGACTTATCTGCCTTTTAGCTAGTACTACGTATATGGACATTTTAGACTACTCTGCCATGTAGTAAGCTGTCTGTATATGGACTCTTGGACTCTTCTGCTATGTAGCTACAACACTGTATATGGAAATGTCGCAGTACTCTGCCATGTAGCTAGCTTTCTGTATATGGACATGTTGGATGCGTCTGACATCCAGTTAGCTCTCTGTGTATAGATATGTTGGACTGTTCTGCTATTATGGAAGTAGCTCTCTGCATATGAACATATTAGACTAGTCTGCCATGTAGTTAGCTCTCTGTATATGGACATGGTGGACTCATTAGCCATGTCTCCAGCTCTTTGTGTGAACATGTTGGAATCAACTGCCTTGTAGGTAGTCTTCTATATATACAGATGTTGGACTCATCTGCCATGTTGCTAATTTTCAGTGTATGGGTATTGTTGTTTCATCTGCCCTGTAGCTAGTACTCTGTATATGGACATGATGGACTACACTGCCATGTAGCTAGCTCACAGTATATGGACACGTTGGACTCATCTGCCATGTAGCTACAACTCTGTATATGTAAAAGTTTCACTACTCTGCCATGTAGCTAGATCTTTGTATATGGACATTTTGGACCTGTCTGACATGCAGTTATTTCTCTGTGCATGGATATGGTGGACTGTTCTGCTATTATGAAAGTACCTGTCTGTGTATGAACATATTATACTTGTCTGCCATGTAGCTAGCTCTCAGTATATGAACATGTTGGACTCATCAGCCATGAAGCCAGCTCTCTGTGTGTGAACATGTTGGACTCATCTGCCTTGTAGCTAGCAATCTATATATACTCATGTTGGACTCATCTGCAATGTGGCTAACTCTAAGTATATGGGCATGTTGGACTCATCTGACATGGAGCTAGTACTCTGTATATGGATGATATGGACTATGCTGCCATGTAGCTAGCTCTCATTATATGGACATGTTGGACTACTCTGCCATGTAGCTAGATCTCAGTATATGGACAAATAGGACTTATCTGCCATGTAGCTAGAGCGCTGTATATGTAAATGTTGCACTACTCTGCCATGTAGCTAGCTCTCTGTATATGGAAACGTTGGATTCATCTGTCATGTTGCTAGAACTCTGTATATGGAAATGTTGCAATACTCTGCCATGTAGTTATCTCTCTCTATGTGGACATTTTGAAGTCTTCTGCCATGTAGCTAGCTCTCTGTGCATGGATATGTTGCACTAATCTGCCATGTAGGTAGCTCTCTGCATATGAACATATTGGACTTGTCTTCCATGTAGCTTGCTCACTGTATATAGATATTTTAGAATCGTCTGCCATGTACCTAGTTCACTCTGTATGAACATGTTGGACTCATGTGCCTTGTAGCTAGCCCTCTTAATATACATATGATAGAATCGTCATCCATTTAGCTTTCTCTCAGTATATGGACATGTTGGACTCATCTGCCATGTAGCTAGAACTCTGCATATAGAAATGATGCACTACTCTGCCATGTAGCTAGCTCTCAGTATATGGACATATTGGACTCATCTGCCATGTAGCTAGAACTCAGTATATGGAAATGTTGCACTACTCTGCCATGTAGCTAGCTCTCTGTATATGGACATTTTAGACTCTTCTGCCATGTAGTGTGATCTCTGTACATGGATATGTTGGACTGATCTGCCATTTAGGTGTCTCTTTGTATATGCACATATTGTATTTCTCTGCCATGTACCTAGCTCTCAGTATATGGACATTTTGGTCTCATTAGCCATGTACCCAGCTCTCTGTGTATGAAAATGTTGGACTGATCTGCTTGTAGCTAGCCCTCTAAATATACTTATGTTGGACTCATCTGCTATGTAGCTAACTCTCAGTGTGTGGACATGTTGGACTCATCTGCCATATAGCTATTACTCTGTATACGGATATGTTGGACTACTCTGCCAGGTAGCTAGCTCTCAGTATATGGACACATTGCACTCATCTGCCATGTATTTAGATCTCTGTATATGGAAACGTTGCACTATTCTGCCATGTAGCTAGCTCTCTGTATATGGACATTTTTGCCTCGTCTGCCATGTAGCTAGCCCTCCGTGCATGGATATATTGGACTGATCTGCCATGTAGGTAGGTCTCTGTATATGAACATATAGGACTTGACTTCCATGTAGCGAGCTCTCTACATATGGACTTGCTGGACTCATCAGACATGTAGGGAGCTCTCTCTGCATGAACACTTTAGACTCATTTGCTTTGAAGCTAGTCCTCTATATATACACATGTTGGACTTATGTGCCATGTAGTTAACTCTCAATGTATGGACATGTTGAACTCATCTACAATTTAGCTAGTACTTTGTATTTGGACATATTAGAATGCTCTGCCATGTAGCTAGCTCTCAGTATATGGATATTTTGGACTCGTCTGCCATGTAGCTAGCTCTCTGTGAATGAAAATGTTGGACTCATCTGCCTTGTATTTAGCCCTCGAAATATACACATGTTGGACTCATTTGCCATGTGGCTTACTCTGAGTATATGGAAATATTGGACTCATCTGCCATGTAGCTAGAACTCTGCATATGGAAATTTTGCACTACTCTGCCATGTAGCTACTTCTCTGTATATGGATATTTTGGACTCGTCTGCCTTGTAGCTAGCTCTCTGTGAATGAACATGTTGGACTCATCTGCCTTGTATTTAGCCCTCGAAATATACACATGTTGGACTCATTTGCCATGTGGCTACCTCTGAGTATATGGAAATATTGGACTCCTCTGCCATGTAGATAGTATTCTGTAAATGGACATGTTGGAATACTCTGCCATGTAGCTAGCTATCACTATATGGACACCTTGTTCTCATCTGCCATGTAGCTAGAACTCTGTATATGGAAATGTTACACTATTCTGCATTTGGCGAGCTCTCTATATATGGACATTTTTTACACGTCTGCCATGTAGCTAGCTCTATGTGCTTGGATATGTTGGACTGATCTTTCATGTAGGGAACTCTTTGTACTGCAACATATTGAACTTGTTTCCAAGTAGATAGCTCTCTGTATATAGACTTGTTAGACTCATCAGCAATGTAGCCAGCTCTCTCTATATGGACATGTTGGACTCATCTGCCTTGTAGCTAGTCCTCTATATATAAACATGTTGATCTCATATGCCACGTACATAATTCTCAGTAAATGGACATGTTGGACTCATCTGCATTCTAGCTATTACTCTGTATGTGGACATGTTGGACAACTCTGCCATGTAGCTAGCTGTCAGTATATGTACACGTTGGACTCAACTGCCATGTAGCATGAATTTGTATATGGAATTATTGCCATGTAGCTAGCTCCCGGTATATGGACATATTGGACTTGACTGCCATGTAGCTATCTTTCTGTATATGGACATGTTGGATTCATCAGCCATGTAGCCAGTTCTCTGTGTATGATCTTGTTGGACTCATCTGCCTTTTAGCTAGCCCTCAAAATATACAGATGTTGGAATCATCTGCCTTGTAGCTATCTCTCAGTATATGAACATGTTGGACTCATCTGCCTTGTATGTAGTCCTTTATATATACACATGCAGGAGTGATCTGCCATGTAGCTAATTCTCAGTATGTGGTTATGTTGGATTCATCTGCCTTCTAACTAGTACTCTGTATTTGGACATGTTGGACAACTCTGCTATTTAGCTAGCTATCAGTATATGCACATGTAGGACTCATCTGCCATGTAGCTATAACTCTGTATATGGAAATTTGCACTACTCTGCCACATAGCTAGCTGTCCGTATATGGACATTTTGAACTTGTCTAATATGTAGCTAGCTCTCTATGCATGGATATGTTCAACTGATCTGCAAAGTAGATAGCTCTCTGTAGATGAACATAATGGGCTTTTCTGCCATGTAGCTACCTCTCTGTATATGGGCATGTTGGATTCATTAGCCATGTAAGCAGATCTCTGTGTATGAACATGTTGGACTCATCTGCCTTGTAGTTAGTCCTCTATATATACACAAGTTGGACTCATCTGCATTTTGTAGCTAACTCTCAGTATATGGACATGTTGGACTCATCTGTCATGTAGTTAGTACTCTCTATATATGGATGTGTTGGACTACTCTGCCATGTAGCTTGCTGTCAGTATATGGACACGTTGGACTCAACTGCCACGTAGCTAGAACTCTGTATATGGAAATGTTGCACTATTCTGCCATGTAGCTAGCTCCCTGTATATGGACATTTTGCACTTGTGTGCCATATAGCTAGCTCTCTGTGCTTGAATATGTTGGACTGATCTGCCATGCAGATAGCTCTCTATATATGAACATATTGGACTTCTCTGCCATGTAACGAGCTCTCTGTATATGGACATGATGGACTCATCAGCCATGTAGCTAGCTATCTCTGTATGAATATGTTGGACTCATCTGCCTTGTAGCTATTCCTCTATATATACACATGCTGGACTTATCTGCCATGTAGCTAGTTTGCTGTATATGGACATGTTGGACTACACTGCCATGAAGCTAGCTCTCAGTATGGGACACGACAGACTCATCTACCATCTAGCAAGAACCCTGTATATGGAAACATAACACTACTCTGCCATGTAGCTAGCTCTCTGTATATGGACATTTTGGACTCGTCTGCCAAGTAGCTAGCTCTCTGTGCATGGATTTGTTGCACTGATCTGCCATGTACGTAGCTTTCAGTATATGAACATAAAGGGTTTTTCTGCCATGTAGCTCGCTCTCAGTATATGGAAATGTTGGACTCATCAGCCATGTAGTCAGCTCTCTCTGTGTGAACATATTGGACTCATCTGCCTTGTAGCTAGCCCTCTAAATATACACATGTTGGATTCAT
>NW_006409163.1:228955-232356 GCF_000296735.1 Chrysochloris asiatica
ATCTGCCATGTAGCTAGAACTCTGTATATGGAAATGGTGCAGTATTCTGCATTTAGCTAGCTCTCTGTATGTGGACATTTTTTACTTGTTTGCCATGTAGCTAGCTCTCAGCTTTTGGATATGTTGGACTGATCTGCCATGTAGGGAGATCTCTGTATATGACCATACTGAACTTGTTTTCCACATAGCTAGATCCCTGTATACGGACATGTTAGATGCATCAGCCATGTAGCCAGCTCTCTCTATATGAACATGTTTGACAAATCTGCCTTGTAGCTAGTCCTCTCTATATACACATGTAGGACTGATCTGCCTTGAAGATAACTCTCAGTATATTGACATGTTGAACTCATCTGCCTTCTTGCTAGTATGCTGTATATTGACATGTTGGACAACTCTGCCATGTAGCTAGCTCTCAGTATATGGACACGTTGGACTCATTTGCCATGCAGCTAGAACTCTGTATATGGAAATGTTGCACTACATTGCCATGCAGCTAGCTCTCTGTATATGGACATTTTAGACTCGTCTGACATGACTCTAGCTCTCTGTGTATGGATATGTCAGACTGATCTACCATGCAGGTAGATCCATGTATATAAACATATTGGACTTGTCTGCTATGTAGCGATTTCTCTGTATATCGACATGTTGGACTACACTGCATTTAGCTAGCTCTCAGTATATGGACATGTTGGACACGTCTGACATGTAGCTAGAACTGTGTATATGGAAATGTTGCACTATTATGCCATGTAGCTAGTTCTCTGTATGTGGACATTTTGAACACGTCTGCAATGTAGTTATCTCTCAGTGCATTTATATGTTGGATTGATCTGCCATGTAGGTAGCTCTGTGTATATGAACATATTGATCTTTTCTGCCATCTAGCTAGCTCTCTGTATATGGACATGTTGCACTACTCTGCCATGTAGCTAGCTCTCAGTATATGGATACATTGGACTCATCTGCCATGTAGCTAGAACTCTGTATATGAAAATGTTGCACAATATTGCCATTTAGCTAGCTCTCTGTTTATTGACAATTTGGAGTCATCTGCAAAGTAGCTAACTCTCTGTGCTTGGATATGTTGGAGTGATCTGCCATGTAGGTAGCTCTCAGTATATGAACATAATGGACATTTCTGCCATGTAGCTAGATCTCAGTATATGGACTTGTTAGACTCATCAGACATATAGCAAGCTCTTTGTGAATGAACATGTTGGACTCATCTACCTTATAGTTAGCCCTCTAAATATACACATGTTGGGCTCATCTGCCAAGTACCTAACTCTGAGTATATAGACATTTTGGACTCATCTGCCATGTAACTAGTACTCTGGATATGGACATGTTGGAGTACTCTGCCATGTAGCTAGCACTTAGTATATGGACTCCTTGGGCTCATCTGCCATGTAGCTAGAAGTCTTTATATGAAAATGTTGCACTATTCTGCATTTAGCTAGCTCTCTCTATAAGGACATTTTTGACTCGTCTACCATGTAGCTAGCTCTCTGTGCTTGGATATGTTGGACTGATCTGCCATGTAGGGAGTTCTCAGTATATGAACATATTGAACTTGTCTTCCAAGTGTCTAGCTCTCTGTATACGGACATGTTTGACACATCAGCCATTTAGCCAGCTCCCTCTATATGAACATGTTGGACTCATCTGCCTTGTAGCTAGTCCTCTATATATACACATGTAGGAGTGATCTGCCATGTAGGTAACTCTCAGTATAAGGACTTGTTGGTATCATCTGCCTTCTAGCTAGTACTCTGTATATGGACATGTTGGACAACTCTGCCATTTAGCTAGCTCTCCGTATATGGACACATTTGCCATGTAGCTAGAACTCTGTATATGGAAATGGTGCACTACTCTGCTATGTAGCTAGCTCTCTGTATATGGACATTTTGGACTTGTCTGCCATGTAGCTAGCTCTCTGTGTATGGACATTTTGGACTCGTCTGCCATGTAGCTAGCTCTCTGTACATGGATATGTTGGACTGATCTGCCATGCAGGTAGATCTCTGTATATAAACATACTGGACTTGTCTGCCATGTAGAGAGTTCTCTGTATATGGACATGTTGGACTCATCAGCCATAAAGCCAGCTCTCTCTCTATGAACATGTTGAACACATCTTCCTTGTAGCTAGACCTCTATATATACACACATTGGACTCATCTGCCATTTAGTTAACTCTTAGTATAGGGACATTTTGTGCTCCTCTACAATGTAGATAGTACTATTTATATAGACATGTTGGACTACTCTGGCATGCAGCTAGCTCTCAGTATATGGACACATTGAACTCATCTGCCATGTAGATACAACTGTGTACATGGAAATGTTTCACTATTCTGACATGTAGGTATCTCTCTGTATGTGGACATTTTGGACACATCTGCCATGTAGCTAGCTCTCAGTGCATGGGTATATTGGACTGATCTGCCATTAATGTAGCTCTCTATATGAACATATTGAACTTGTCTGCCATGTAGCTAGCCTTCTGTATATGGATATGTTGGACTCATCAGCCATGTAGCCAGCTCACTTTGTATGAACATGTTGGACTCATGTGCCAGGTAGCCAGTTCTCTATATATACACATGTTGGATTGATCTGTCATGTAGCTAACTCTCAGTATATGGACATATTGGATTCATCTGCCATGTAGCTAGCTCTCTGTATATGGACATGTTGGACGAATCTGCCCTATAGCTAGAACTCTGTATATGGAAATGTTTCGCTAGTCTGACATGTAGCTAGCTCTCTGTATATGGACACTTTGGACTCGTCTGTCAGTCATGTAGCTACCTCTCTGTGTTTGAACATGTTGTATACATCTGCCTTTTAGCTAGCCCTCTAAATATACACATGTTGGACTCATCTGCCTTGTAGCTAGTACTCTGTATATGGACATGTTGGACTACTCTGCCATGTAGCAAACTCTCAGTATATGGACACGTTGTACTCATCTACCATGTATCTAGAACTGTGTATATGGAAATGTTGCACTATTCTACCAAGTAGCTAGCTCTCTGTATATGGACATTTTGGACTTATCTACCATGTAGCTACCTCTCTGTGTTTGAACATGTTGGACTCATCTGCCTGATGGCTAGTCCTCTATATATACACATGTTGAAATCACCTGTCATGTAGCTAACTCTCAGTATATGGACATATTGGATTCATCTGCATATAGCTTGTACTCAGTATATGCACATGTTTGAGTACTCCTCCACGTAGCTAGCTGACAGTATATGGACACGTTGGACTCAACTGCCATGTAGCTAGAGCTCTGTATATGGAAATGTTGCACTACTCGTCCATGTTGCTAGCTCCCTGTATATGAACATTTTGGACTTGTCTGCCATGTAGCTAACTCTCTG
>NW_006409163.1:232456-238151 GCF_000296735.1 Chrysochloris asiatica
TTGGACTCATCTGCCATGTAACTAGTACTCTGGATATGGACATGTTGGAGTACTCTGCCATGTAGCTAGCACTTAGTATATGGACTCCTTGGGCTCATCTGCCATGTAGCTAGAAGTCTTTATATGAAAATGTTGCACTATTCTGCATTTAGCTAGCTCTCTCTATAAGGACATTTTTGACTCGTCTACCATGTAGCTAGCTCTCTGTGCTTGGATATGTTGGACTGATCTGCCATGTAGGGAGTTCTCAGTATATGAACATATTGAACTTGTCTTCCAAGTGTCTAGCTCTCTGTATACGGACATGTTTGACACATCAGCCATTTAGCCAGCTCCCTCTATATGAACATGTTGGACTCATCTGCCTTGTAGCTAGTCCTCTATATATACACATGTAGGAGTGATCTGCCATGTAGGTAACTCTCAGTATAAGGACTTGTTGGTATCATCTGCCTTCTAGCTAGTACTCTGTATATGGACATGTTGGACAACTCTGCCATTTAGCTAGCTCTCCGTATATGGACACATTTGCCATGTAGCTAGAACTCTGTATATGGAAATGGTGCACTACTCTGCTATGTAGCTAGCTCTCTGTATATGGACATTTTGGACTTGTCTGCCATGTAGCTAGCTCTCTGTGTATGGACATTTTGGACTCGTCTGCCATGTAGCTAGCTCTCTGTACATGGATATGTTGGACTGATCTGCCATGCAGGTAGATCTCTGTATATAAACATACTGGACTTGTCTGCCATGTAGAGAGTTCTCTGTATATGGACATGTTGGACTCATCAGCCATAAAGCCAGCTCTCTCTCTATGAACATGTTGAACACATCTTCCTTGTAGCTAGACCTCTATATATACACACATTGGACTCATCTGCCATTTAGTTAACTCTTAGTATAGGGACATTTTGTGCTCCTCTACAATGTAGATAGTACTATTTATATAGACATGTTGGACTACTCTGGCATGCAGCTAGCTCTCAGTATATGGACACATTGAACTCATCTGCCATGTAGATACAACTGTGTACATGGAAATGTTTCACTATTCTGACATGTAGGTATCTCTCTGTATGTGGACATTTTGGACACATCTGCCATGTAGCTAGCTCTCAGTGCATGGGTATATTGGACTGATCTGCCATTAATGTAGCTCTCTATATGAACATATTGAACTTGTCTGCCATGTAGCTAGCCTTCTGTATATGGATATGTTGGACTCATCAGCCATGTAGCCAGCTCACTTTGTATGAACATGTTGGACTCATGTGCCAGGTAGCCAGTTCTCTATATATACACATGTTGGATTGATCTGTCATGTAGCTAACTCTCAGTATATGGACATATTGGATTCATCTGCCATGTAGCTAGCTCTCTGTATATGGACATGTTGGACGAATCTGCCCTATAGCTAGAACTCTGTATATGGAAATGTTTCGCTAGTCTGACATGTAGCTAGCTCTCTGTATATGGACACTTTGGACTCGTCTGTCAGTCATGTAGCTACCTCTCTGTGTTTGAACATGTTGTATACATCTGCCTTTTAGCTAGCCCTCTAAATATACACATGTTGGACTCATCTGCCTTGTAGCTAGTACTCTGTATATGGACATGTTGGACTACTCTGCCATGTAGCAAACTCTCAGTATATGGACACGTTGTACTCATCTACCATGTATCTAGAACTGTGTATATGGAAATGTTGCACTATTCTACCAAGTAGCTAGCTCTCTGTATATGGACATTTTGGACTTATCTACCATGTAGCTACCTCTCTGTGTTTGAACATGTTGGACTCATCTGCCTGATGGCTAGTCCTCTATATATACACATGTTGAAATCACCTGTCATGTAGCTAACTCTCAGTATATGGACATATTGGATTCATCTGCATATAGCTTGTACTCAGTATATGCACATGTTTGAGTACTCCTCCACGTAGCTAGCTGACAGTATATGGACACGTTGGACTCAACTGCCATGTAGCTAGAGCTCTGTATATGGAAATGTTGCACTACTCGTCCATGTTGCTAGCTCCCTGTATATGAACATTTTGGACTTGTCTGCCATGTAGCTAACTCTCTGCGCATGGATATGTTGAATTGATCTGCCATGTAGATATCTCTCTCTATATGAACATATTGGCTTTCACTAACATGTCGTGAGCACTCTGTATGTGGACATGTTGGATTCATCAGCCGTGTAGCCAGCTTTCTCTGTATGAATATGTTGAACTCATCTGCCTCGTAGCTAGTCCTCTATATATACACATGTTGGACTCATCTGCCATGTAGCTAGTACTCTGTATATGGACATTTATTACTCGTCTGACATGTAGCTAGCTCGTTGTGCATGGATATGTTGGACTGATATCCCATGCAGGTAGATCTCTTTATATAAACATATTGGATTTGTCTGCCATGGAGTGAGTTCCCTGTATATGGACATGTTGGAATAATCTGCCAAAGAACCAGTTCTCTCTGTATGAACATGCTGGACTCATCTACTTTGTAGCTAGTCCTCTGCATATACACATGTAGGAGTGATCTGTCATGTAGTTAACTCTCAGTATATGGACATGTTGGACTCATCTGCCTTCTAGCTAGTACTCTGATCTGCCAAGTAGATAGCTCTCTGTATATGAACCTAATGGACTTTCCTGCCATGCAGTTAGCTCTCAGTAAATGGACATGTTGTACTCATCAGCCATGTAGCGAGCTCTCTGTGTATGAACATGTTGGACTCATCTGCCTTGTAGCTAGTCCTCTATATATAAACATGTTTGACTCATCTGCATTTTCTAACTTACTCTCAGTATATGGACATGTTGGACTCATCTGTCATATAAGTAGTACTCTGTATATGGACATGCTGGACAACTCTGCCATTTAGATAGCTCTCAGTATATGCACACGTTGGACTCATCTGCCATGTAGCTAGAACTCTGTGTTTGGAAATTTGCACTACTCTGCAACATAGCTAGCTCTCTGTATATGGACATTTTGACCTCATCTGCTATGTAGCTAACTCTCTGAGCATGGATATGTTGAACTGATCTGCCAAGTAGATAGCGCTCTGTATAGGAACATAATGAACTTTTCTGCCATGAAGTTAGCGCTCTGTATATGGGCTTGTGAGACTCATCAGATATGTAGCCAGCTCTCTCTGTATGAACATGTTGGACTCATCTGCATTGTAGCTAGTCCTCTATATATACACACTAGTTGGACACATCTGTCATGTAGCTATCTCTCAGTGTACGGACATGTTGGACTCATCTGCCATGTAACTAATACTCTGTATATGGACATGTTGGACTACTCTGCAATGTAGCTAACTCTCAGTATATGGACACGTTGTGCTCATCTGCCATGCAGCTAGAACTCTGTATATGGAAATGTTGCATTATTCTGCCATGTAGCTAGCTCTCTGTATATTGACATTTTAGAGTCATCAGCCATTTAACTAGCTCTCTCTGTATGAACATGTTGGATTCATCTGCATTGTAGCTAGTCATCCCTATATACACACTAGTTGGACTCATCAGCCATGTTGCTAACTCTCAGTATATGGACATCTTGGACTCATCTGCCATGTAACTAATACTCTGTCTATGGACATGTTGGAACACTCTGCAATGTAGCTAGCTCTCAGTATATGGACATGTTGGGCTCATCTGCCATGTAGCTAGAACTCTGTATTTGGAAATGTTGCACTACTCTGCCATGTAGCTAACACTGTATATCGACATTTTAAACTTGTCTGCCATATAGTTAGTTCAATGTGCATGGATATGTTGGACTGCTCTGTAGTGTAGGTAGCTCTCTGTAAATGAACATATTGGACTTGTCTGACATGTAGCTAGCTCTCAGTTTATGGACAAGTTGAACTCATCAGCCATGTAGCCAGCTCTCTCCATATGAGCATGTTAGACTCATCTGCCATGAGGCTACTATTCTCTATTTAGACATGTTGGACTGATATGCCATGTACTACTTCTCTGTATATAAACATATTGGACTCGTCCACCATGTAGCTAACTCTCTGTATATGGACATGTTGGACTCATCAGCCATGAAGCCAACTCTCTCTGTTTGAACATGTTGGACTCAACTGCCATGTAGCATGTGTTCTCAATATGTGTATGTTGGACTACTCTGCCATGTAGCAAGCTCTCAGTATATGGACATGTTGGACTCATCTGCCATGTAGCTAGACCTCTGTATATGGAAATGCTGCAATAATCTTCCATGAAGCTAGCTCTCTGTATATGGATATTTTGGACTCCTCTGCCATGTAGGTAGCTTTCTGTGCATGGATATGTTTGACTGATCATCCATGTAGGTAGTTTCTGTATATGAACATACTGTATTTGTCTGCCATGTTATTAACTCTCAGAATATGGACATGTTGGACTCATCTGTCATGTAGCTAGTACTCTGTATATGGACATTTTCGACTACTCTGCAATGTAGATAACTCTTAATATATGGACATGTTGGGCTCATCTACCATGTAGCTAGCTCTCTGTATATGGATATTTTGGACTTCTCTACCATGAAGGTAGCTCTCTGTGCACGGATATGTTGGACTGATCTGCCATGTAGTTAGCTCTTTGTATAGAACATATTGGATTTGTCTGACATGTAGCTAGCTCTCTGTATATGGACATGTTGGAATACTCTGCCATGTAGCTAGCTCTCAGTATATGTACATGTTGGACTCATCTGCCATGTAGCTAGAACTCTGTATATGGAAATGTTGCACTACTCTGCGATGTAGCTAGCTTTCTGGATTTACATATTTTGGACTTGTATACCATGTAAGTAGATCTCTGTGCTTGGATATGTTCGACTGATCTGCTATGTAGGTAGCTCTCTATATATGAACACATTGGACTTGTCTGCCATGCAGCTTGCTCTTTGTATATGGACATGTTTGACTCATCAGCCATGATTCCAGCTTTCTCTGTATGAAGATGTTGGACTCATCTGCCTTATAGCTCCTCCTCTATATATACACATGTAGGACTCATCTTCCATCTAGCTAGATCTCTGTATATGGATATTTTTGACTAATTTGCCATGTACCTAACTGTCTGTGCAAGGATATATTGTACTGATGTGCCATGTAGCTAGCTCTCTTTATATGGACATGTTGGACTCATTGGCCTTTTAGCTAGTCCTCTATATATACACAATTGTTGGTCTCATCTGCCATGTAGCTAACTCTCAGTATATGTACATGTTGGACTCATCTGCCATGGAGCTAGTTCTCTGTATATGGAAATGTTGCACTACTCTGACATGTACCTGGCTCTCAGTATATGGACACATTGGGCTCAACTGCCATGTAGCTAGAACTCTGTATTTTGAAATGGTGAATTCCTCTGCCATATATCTAACTCTCTTTATACGGATATTATGGACTCCTCTACCATGTAGCTAGCTCTCTGGACATGGATATGTTGGACTGATCTGCCATATAGGTACCTTTCTGTATATGAACATATTGGACATGTCTGCCATGTAGCTATCTTTTTGTGTATGGACATGTAGGAATTCTCTGCCATGTAGCTAGCTCTCAGTGTATGTACACGTTGGACTCATCTGCCATGTAGCAAGAACTCTGTATATGGAAATGTTGCACTACTCTGACATGTAGCTAGCTTTCTGTATGTGGATATTGT
>NW_006409163.1:238451-244918 GCF_000296735.1 Chrysochloris asiatica
CTAGACCTCTGTATATGGTAATGTTGCACTACTCTGACATGTAGCTAGCTTTTTGTATATGGATATTTTGGACTCCTCTGCCATGTAGGTAGCTCTCTGTGCATGGATATGTTGGATTGATCTTCCATGTAGGTAGCTCTCTGTATATGAACTTACTGGATTTGTCTTCCATGTAGCTAGCTCTCTGTATATGGACATGTTGGAATACACTGCCATGTAGCTAGCTCTCAGTATATGTACACATTGGATTCATCTGCCATGTAGCTAGTACTCAGTATATGGAAATGTTGCACTATTCTGCCATGTAGCTAGCTCTCTGTATATGGGCATTTTAGACTTATTTGCCATGTAGCTTGCTCTCTGGGCATGGATATGCTGGAGGATATGCAATGTAGGTAGCTCTCTGTATAGGAACATATTGGACTTGTCTGCCATGTAGCTAGCTCTTTGTATATTGGCATGTTGGACTCATCAGCAATGTAGCCATCTCTCTGTGTATGAACATGTTGGACTAATCTGCCTTGTAGCTAGTCCTCTATATATACACATGTTGGACTCATCTGCATTTTGTAGCTAACTCTCAGTATATGGACATGTTGGACTCATCTGTCATGTAGCCAGTACTCTTTATATGGACATGTTGGTCTATGCTGCCATGAAGCTAGCTGTCATTATATGGACACGGTGTACTCAACTGCCATGTAGCTAGAATTCTGTATATGGAAATGTTGAACTATTCTGCCATGTAGGTAGCTCCATGTATATGGACATTTTGGACTTGTCTGCCATGTAGCTACCTCTCTGTGCATGGATATGTTGGACGGATCTGCCATGTAGCTAGCTCTCTGTATATGAACATATTGGACTTCTCTGCCATGTAGCGAGCTCTCTATACCTAGACATGTTGGACTCATCATCCATGTAGCCAGTTACCTCTGTATGAATATGTTTGACTTGTCTGCCTAGTAGCTAGTCTTCTATATATACACATGTTGGACTTATCTGCCATGTAGCTACCTCTCTGTATAGGGGCATGTTGGACTACTCTTCCATGAAGCTAGCTCACAGTATGGGGAGACATTGGGCTCATCTGCCTTGTAGCTAGTCCTCTATATATACACATGTTGGAATCATCTGAATTTTGTAGCTAACTCTCAGTATATGGACATGTTGGACTCATCTGCCATGTAGGTAGCTCACTGTGCATGGATATGTTGCACTGATCTGCCATGTACGTAGCTCTCAGTATATGAATATAATGGGCTTTTCTGCCATGTAGCTAGCTCTCAGTATATGGAAATGTTGGACTCATAAGCCATGTAGCCATCTCTCTTTGTTTGAACATGTTTTCCTCATCTGCCTGGTAGCTAGTCCTCTATATATACACATGTTGGTTTCACCTGACATGTAGCTAACTCTCAGTATATGGACATATTGGATTTATCTGCCTGTAGCTTTTACTCAGTATATGAACATGTTTGAGTACTCTGCCATGTAACTAGCTGACAGTATATGGACACATTGGACTCAACTGTCATGTAGTTAGAACTCTGTATATGGAAATGTTGCACTACTCTTACATGTTGCCAGCTCCCTGTATATGGACATTTTGGACTCATCTTCTATGTAGCTAGCTCTCTGTGCATGGATATGTTGGATTGATCTGCCATGTAGATTACTCTCTGTATATGAACATATTGGCTTTCTCTAACATGTAGCCAGCTTTCTCAATATGGACATGTTGGACTCATCAGCCATGTAGCCAGCTTTTTCTGTATGAATATGTTGAACTCATCTGCCTTGTAGCTAGTCCTCTATATATACACATGTTGCACTCATCTGCCATGTAGCTAATACTCTGTATAATGACAAGTTGTACTTGTCTGCCATGTAGCTATCTCTCTGTGCATGGATATGTTGCACTGATCTGCATTTTGGTAGCTCTTAGTATATGAAAATAATGGAATTTTCTGACTTGTAGCTAGCTCTCAGTATATGGACATGTTGGACTCTTCAGACATGTAACCAGCTCTCTGTAAATGAACATGTTGGACTCATCTGCCTTGTAGTTAGCCCTCTAAATATACACTTGTTGGATTCATCTGCCAAGTAGCTAACTCTGAGTATATGGACATGCTGGATTCATCTACCATGTAGCTAGCTCTCTGTATATGGACACATTGGCCTTGTCTGTCATGTAAGCAGCTATGTGTTCATGGATATGTTGGAGTGATCTGCTGTGTAATTAGCTCTCTGTATACGATCATAATGGACTTGTCTGCATGTAGCTAGCTCTCTTATATGTACATGGTGGACTCATCAGCCATGTAACCAGCTCTCTTTGTATGAACATGTTGGACTCATTTGCCTGGTAGCTAGTACTCTTTATATACACATGTTGTATTCATCTGCCATGTAGCTTGTACTCTGTATATTGACATGTTGGACTAATCTGCCATGTAGCTAGCTCTCAGTATATGAACACAATGGACTCATCAGCTATGTAGATAGCTCTCTCTGTATGATCATGTTGGATTCATTTCCCTGGTAGCTGGTCCTCTTTATATACACATGTTGTATTCATCTGCCATGTAGCTTGTACTCTGTATATTGACATGTTGGACTAATCTGCCATGTAGCTAGCTCTCAGTATATGAACACAATGGACTCATCAGCTATGTAGATAGCTCTCTCTGTATGATCATGTTGGATTCATTTCCCTGGTAGCTGGTCCTCTTTATATACACATGTTGGATTCATCTTCCATGTAGCTAGTTCTCAGTATATGGACACGATGGACTCAATTGACAAGTAGCTAGAACTCTGTATATGGAAATGTTGCACTACTCTGCCATGTTGCTAGTTCCCTGTATATGGACATTTTGGACTCATCTTGCATGTAGCTAGCTCTCTGTGCATGGATATGTTTGACTGATTTGCCATGTAGATAGCTCTCTGTAGATTAACATATTGGACTTGTCTGCCATGTAGCTGGGTCTCTGTATATGGACATGATGGACTCATCAGCCATGTATCCAGCTCTCCCTGTATGAACATGTTGGACTCATCTGCCTTGTAGCTAGTCCTTTATATATAGACATGTTGGACTCATCTGCCATATAGCTAACTTTCAGTATATGGGCATGTTGGACTCATCTGCCATGTAGCAAGTACTCTGTATATGGACATGTTGGATTACTCTGCCATGTAGCCAGCTCTCAGTAGATGGACACATTGGACTCATCTCCCATGTAGTTAACTCTCTGTGCATGGATATGTTGGATAGATTTACCATGTAGCTAGTACTGTGTATATAGAAAAGTTGCACTACTTTGCCATGTAGCTAGCTCTCCATGTGGACATCTTGGACTCGTCTGCCATGTAGTTAACTCTCTGTGCATGGATATGTTGGACTCATCTGCCATGTAGTTAACTCTCTGTATATGAACATATTGGACTTGTCTGCCATGTAGCTATCTCTCAGTATATGGACATGTTGGACTCATCAGTCATGTAGAGAGCTCTCTGTGTATGAACATGTTGGAGTCATCTGCCTTGTTGCTAGTCCTCTTTATATATATATATATATTGGACTCATCTGCCATGTAGCTATCACACAATATATGGATATGTTGGAATCAACTTTCATATAGCTAGTACCCTACATATGCACATGTTGGAGTACTCTGCCATGTAGAGAGCTTTCAGTATGTTCAACTCATCTGTCATATAGCTAGGACTCTGTATATGGAAATGTTGCACTGCTCAGCCATGTGCCTAGTTCTCTGTATATGGATATTTTCGACTTCTCTGCCATGTGGCTAGCTCTCTGTTCATGGATTTGTTGGACTGATCTGCCATGTAAGTAGCTCTCTGTATATGAATTATTGACTTTTTTTACCATGTACCTAGCTCTCTGTATATGGACATGCTGGACTCATCAACCATGTGGATAGATCTCTCTGTAAGAACATTTTGGACTCATCTGCCTTATAGCTAGTCCTCTATATATACACATGTTGGACTCATCTACATGTAGCTAACTCTCAGTTTATGGAAACATTTGACTCATCTGCCATGTAGTTAGTACTCTGTATATGGAAATGTTGGACTAGTCTGCAATGTAGCTAGCTTTCAGTATATGGACACGATGGAATCATCTGCCATGTAGCTCTATTTCTATATATGGAAATATTGCAGTAGTGTGACTTGTAGCTATTTCTCTGAATATGGACATTTTGGATTCGTCTCCCACGCAGGGAGCTCTCTGTGCATGGATATGTTGAACTGATCTGCCATGTAGGTAGCTCTCTGTATATGAATATATTGCACATGTCTGGCATGTAGCTAGTGTCTCTGCATGGATATGTAGAACTTATCTGCCATGTAGTTATCTGTCTGTATTTGAACATATTGGATTTGTCTTCCATGTAGCTAGCTCTATGTATATGGACTTGTTTGAAACATCAGTCATGTAGCCAGCTCTTTGTGTATGTACATGTTGCACTCATTTGCCTTGTAGCTAGCCCCCTAAATATACACATGTTGGACTCATCTACATGTAGCTAGAACACTGTATATGGAAATGTTGCACTACTCTGCCATGTAGCTCGTATACTGTATATGGACATGTAGGACTTGTCTGCCATGTAGCTATATCTTAGTATATGGACACATTGGCCTCATCTGACATGTAGCTAGAACACTGCATATGGAAATGTTGTTCTACTCTGCCATATAGCTAGCTATCTCTATACAGACATTTTAGACTCGTCAGCCATGTACCTAGCTCTCTGTGCATGGATATGTTGGAATGATCTGTCATGTAGTTAGCTCTCTGTATATGAACATATTGGACTTGTCTGCATTGTAGCCATCTCTCTGTATATGGACATATTTGACACATCAGCCAGGAACCAGCCCTCTCTTTAGTAACATGTTGGACTCATCTGTCTTGTAGCTAGTCATCTATATATATACAAGTTGGACTCATCTGCCATGTAGATAATTCTCAGTATATGGAAATGTTGGACTCATCTACCATGTAGCTAGTACTCTGTATATGGACATGTTGGACTACTCTGCCATGTAGCTATCTCTTAGTATATGGACACTTTGGACTCATCTGCCATGTAGTTAGAACTCTGTATATGGAAATTTTGCACTACTCTGCCATGTAGCTACGTCTCTGTATATGGACATTTTGGTCTCATATGCCATGTAGCTAGTTCTCTGTGCATGGATATGTTGGACAGATCTGCCATGTTTGTAGCTCTTTTTATATGAACATATTGAACTTGTCTGCCATGTATATAGACATGTTTTACTCATCAGCCATGTAGCCAGATCTCTCTGTCTGTACATGTTGGACTCACCTGCCTTGCAGCAAGTCCTCTATATATACACATGTTGAACTCATTTTCTAGGAAGTTAACTCTCATTATATGGACATGGACATTATGAGGACACTAGTGTGCCTTGTAGCTATCACTGTATATGGACATTTTGGACTCATCTTCCATGTAGCTAGCTCTCTGTGCATGGATATGATTGACTGATCTGACATGTAGATAGCTATCTGTATATGAACATATGGGACTTCTCTGCGATGTAGATAAGTCTCTGTGTATGGACATGTTATACTCATCAACCATGTAGCCAGCTTTCTGTGTATGAACATGTTGGACTTATCTGCCTTGTAGCTAGTCCTCTATATATACACATGTTTAATTCATCTTCCATGTAGCTAACTCTCAGTATATGGACATGTTGGACTCATCTGTCATGTAGCTAGTACTCTGTATGTGGACATGTATGATTAGTCTGCCATGTAGCTAGCTCTCAGTATATGGACACGTTGTACTCATCTTCCATGTAGTTAGAACTTTGTATATGGAAATGTTTCACTACTCTGCCATGTAGCTAGCTCTCTGTATATGGACATTATAGAATCATCTGTCATGTAGCTGGCTCTCTGTGCATGGATATGCCAGGTAGGTAGCTCTCTGTATATGAACATATTGGACTTTTCTGCCATGTAGCTATGTCTCTGTATATGGACATGCAGAACTCATCAGCCATGTAGCCACCTCTCTCTGTATGAACGTGTTGGACTCGTCTGTATTTTAGCTAGTCCTCTATATATACACATGTTTAATTCATCTTCCATGTAGCTAACACTCAGTATATGGACATGTTGGACTCATCTGTCATGTAGCTAGTATTCTGTATGTGGATATGTATGACTAGTCTGCCATGTAGCTAGCTCTCAGTATATGGACACGTTGTACTCATCTTCCTTGTAGTTAGAACTTTGTATATGGAAATGTTGAACTATTCTGCCATGTAGCTAGCTCTCTGTATATGGACATTATGGAATCATCTGTCATGTAGCTGGCTCTCTGTGCATGGATATGCCAGGTAGGTAGCTCTCTGTATATGAACATATTGGACTTTTCTGCCATGTA
>NW_006409163.1:245513-252365 GCF_000296735.1 Chrysochloris asiatica
AACAGATGAGTCTAGTATGTTCATAAAGATAGATCTAGCTACATGACAGAGTAGTGCATCATTTCCACATAGAGAGTTCTAGCTACATCCGAGATGAATCCAACTTGTCCATATTCTGAGAGCTAGCTACATGGTAGAGTAGCCCAACATTTCCATATACAGAGTTCCAGCTACATGGCAGATGAGTTCTACTTGTCCAAACACTGAGAGCTAGCAACATGGCAAAGTAGTCCAACATGTCCATATACAGAGTACTAGCTCCATGTCAGATGAGTCCAACATGTCCATATACTGACAGTTAGCTACATGGCAGATGAGTCCATCATGTGTATATTTACTGGGCTAGCTACAAGACAGATGAGTTCATCATGTTCACACTAAGACAGCTGGCTTCATGGCTGATGAGTCCAACATGTCCATATACTGAGAGCTAGCATCATGGCCGGCAAGTCCAATACGATCATATACAGAAAGCTACTTACATGGAAGATCATTTTAACATATCCATGCACAGAGAGCTAGCTACATGGCAGATGAGTCCAAAATGTCCATATTGAGAGCTATCTTCATGGCATATGTAGAGTAGCACAACTTTTACATATGTAGAGTTCTAGCTACATGGCAGATGAGTCCAAGGTTTCCATATACTGAGAGCTAGCTACATGACCAACAAGTCCAATATGATTATATACAGAGAGCTACTTACATGGAAGATCAGTCTAACATATCCATGCACAGAGAGCTAGCTACATGGCAGATGAGTCCAAAATGTCCATATAGAGAGCTAGCTTCATGGAATATGAAGAGTAGTACAACTTTTACATATGTAGAGTTCTAGCTACATGGCAGATGAGTCCAAGGTGTCCATATACTGAGAGCTAGCTACATGGTAGATAAGTCCAACATCTTTATATATAGAGGACTACCTACAAGGCAGATGACTACAACATGTTCATACAGAGAGAGCTGGCTACATGGCTGATGAGTAAAACATGTCCATATACAGATAGCTAGCTACATGGCAGACAACTCCAATATGTTCATATACAGAGAGCTACCTTCATAGTAGCAGAACAGTCGAACATATCCATGCACAGATAGCTAACTGCATGGCAGATGAGTCCAAAATGTCCATATACAGAGAGTTAGCTACATGGCAGAGTACTGCAACATTTCCATATAGAGTTGGAGCTACATGCCTGATGAGTCGAAGAGTCCAAATACAGACAGGTAGGTACATGGCAGAGTTGTCCAAGACGTCCATATACAGAGTACTAGCTAAATGACAGATGAATCCAACATGTCCATATCCTGGGAGTTAACTACATGGCAGAGGAGTTCAATGTGTGTATATTTACAAGGCAGATGAGTCCAACATGTCCATACACAGAGAGCTAGCTACATGGCAGACAAGTCCAATATGTTCATATACAGAGAGCTATCTACAAGACAGATCATTTCAACATACCCTTGAACAGAGAGCTAGTGACATGGCAGACAATTTCAAAATGTCCATATACAGAGAGCTAGCTACATGGCAGTGTAGTGCAACATTTCCATATACAAAGTTCTAGCTACATGGCAGATGAGTCCAAAATGTTCATATTCAGAGTGCTAGCTACTTGGCACATGAGTCCAACATGTCCATATGCTGAGAGTTAGCTACAAGATGCATAGGAGTCCAAAATGTGTATATTTAGAGGACTAGCTACAAGGCAGATGAGTCCAACATGTTCATGAACAGAGAGCTATTTGCTTCGCAGTGTAGTGCCTCATTTCAATATACAGAATTCTAGCTACATGTCAGAAGAGTCCAACATGTCCAAATACAGTGTACTAGCTTCATGGGGGATGAGTCCAACATTTGTATATACAGACAACTAGCTACAAGTCAGATCAGTCCAACATGTTCATACAGAGAGAGATGTATATACATGGCTGTTGAGTCCAAATGCCCATATACAGAGAGCTAGCCACAAGGCAGACAAGTCCAATATGTTCATATAGAGTTAATTACCTACATGGCAGATCAATCCAACATATCCATAAACAGATGAGTCCAACATTTGTATATACAGACAACTAGCTACAAGTCAGATCAGTCCAACATGTTCATACAGAGAGAGATGTATATACATGGCAGATGAGTCCAAAATGTCCATATACAGAGAGCTAGCTACATGTCAGAGTAGTGCAACCTTTCCATATAGAGAGTTTTAGCTACGTGGCAGATGAGTCCAACGTGTCCATATACTGAGAGCTAGCCACATGGCAGAGTGGTCCAACATGTCCATATACAGAGAACTAGCTATATGGCAGATGAGTCCAACATGCCCATATACTGAGAGTTAGCAACATGGCAGATGAGTCCAACGTGTGTATATTTAGAGGGATAGCTACAAGGCAGATGAGTCCATCATGTTCTTACAGAGAGAAATGGCTACATGGCTGATAATACCAACATGTCCATATACAGAGAGATAGCTTCATGGCAGACATGTCCAATATGTTAATATACAGAGATCTACTTTCATGGCCTATTAGTGCAATATATCCATGCACAGAGAGCTACCTTCATGGCAAACAAGTCCACAATGTCCATATACAGAGAGCTAGCTATATGTCTGAGTAGTGCAACATATCCTTATACAGAGATCTAGCTACATGGCAGATGAGTCCTACGTTTCCATATACTGAGATCTAGCTATATGGTCATGTGGTCTAACATGTCCTTAGACAGAGTACTAGCTACATAGCAGATGAGACCAACTTGCCTATATGTTGAGAGTTAGCTACAAAATGCAGATGAATCCAACATGTGTCTATACAGAGGACTTGCTACAAGGCAGATGAGTCCAAAATGTTCATACAGAGAGAACTGGCTACATGACTGATAAGTCCAACATTCCCAAATACAGAGACCTAGCTACATGGCAGGAAAGTCCAATATGTTCATATTCAGAGAGCTCCCTACGTGGCAAATCAGTCCAACATATCCATGCACAGAGAGCTAGCTGCATGGCAGATGAGTCCAAAATGTCCTTATATAAAAAGAGATAGCTACATGGAAGAATAGTACACCATTTTCATATATAGAGTTCTAGCTGCATGGCAGATGAATCCAACGTGTGCATATTCTGAGAGCTAGCTTCATGGCAGAGAAGTACAACTTGTCCATATACAGAGTACTAGCTACATGGCAGATGAGTTCAACATGTCCATATATTGAGAGACAGCAACATGTCAGATGAGTCCACCATGTGTTTTTTTAGAGGGATAGCTTAAAGACAGATGAGTCCAACATGTTCATACAGAGAGAGCTTGCTATATGGCTGATGAGTCCAATATGTCCATATACAGAGCACTAACTACATGGCAGATGAGTCCAACTTGTCCATGTACTGAAAGTTAACTACATGGCACATGAGTCCAACATGTGTATATATAAAGGGCTAGCTACAAGGCAGATGAGTGCAACATTTTTATACACATAGAGCTGGCTACATGTCTGATGAGTCAATATGTCCATCTACAGAGTGCTAGCTACATGGAAGACAGGTCCAATATGTTCATATGCAGAGAGATATTTACATGGAAGATCATTCCAACATATCCATCCACAGAGAGCCAGCTACATGGCAGACAGGATTAAAATGTCCATATACTGAGAGCTAGCTACATGGCAGATGAGTACAACATGTCCATATTCTGAAAATTAGCTACATGTCAGAGGAGTCCTACATGTGTGTATTTAGAAGACTAGCCACAAGGCATATGAGAGTAACATGTTCATACGCATAAAGCTGGCTACATGGTTGAATAGTCCAACATGTCCATATGCAGAGAGCTAGCTACATGGTATACAAGTCCAATATGTTCATATACAGAGAGCTACCTACATGACAGATCATTCTAGCATATCCATGCACAGAGAGCTAGCTACATGGCAGATGA
Source organism: Chrysochloris asiatica (assembly GCF_000296735.1). Taxonomy (NCBI): domain Eukaryota; kingdom Metazoa; phylum Chordata; class Mammalia; order Afrosoricida; family Chrysochloridae; genus Chrysochloris; species Chrysochloris asiatica. Next base: position 249,468 of record NW_006409163.1, read on the forward strand.
GTCCAAAATGTTCATATTCAGAGAGCTAGCTACATGGCTGAGGACTGCAACATTTCAATATACGGAGTTCTAGCAACAAGGCAGATGAGTCCAACGTGTCCATACATTGAGAGCTAGCTACATGGCAAAGTAGTCCAACATGTCCTTATACAGATTACTAGCTACATGGCAGATGAGTCCAACATGTCCATATACTGAGAGTTAGCTACCTGGCAGATGGGTCCAACATGTGTATATTTATAGGACTTGCTAGAAGGTAGATGAGTCAAACACGTTCATACAAAGAGAGCTGACTATGTGGCTGATGAGTCCAACATTCTGATTTATAGAGAGAAAGATACATAGCCAAAAAGTCAAGATTGTTCATATACAGAAAGCTACCTTAATGGCAGATCAGTCCATCATATCCATGCACAGATAGCTAGCTATATGGCAGACGTGTCGCAAATGTCCATATACATAGTACTATCTCTATCTACATGTCAGATGAGTCCAACATGCCCATATACTGAGAGTTAGCAACATCACAGATGGGTCCAACATGTGTATATTTAGAGGACTTGCTACAAGGCAAATGAGTCAAACATGTTCATACAAAGAGATCTGACTATGTGGCTGATGAGTCCACCATTCCCATATATAGAGAGGTAGCTACATGGCAGACAAGTCCAATATGTTCATATACAGAGAGCTACCTACATGGCAGATCAGTCCAACATATCCCTACACAGAGAGCTTGCTATATGGTAAACAAGTAAAAAATGTTCATATACAGAGAGATAGCTACATGGAAGAGTAGTACAACATTTCCATATACAGAGTTCTAGCTACATGCCAGATGAGACCAACATGTGCACATACTGAGAGCTAGCTACATGGCAGAGTAGTCCAACAAGTCCATATGCAGAGTACTAGCTACATGGCATATGAGTCCCACATGTCCGTATACTGAGAGTTAGCAACATGGCAGGTGAGTCCAACACATGTATATTTAGAGGGCTAGCTTCAAGGTAGATGGATCCAACATGTTGATACACAGAGAGCTGGCTACATGGCTGATAATTCAAACATGTCCAAATACTGGGAGTTAGCTACATGGCAGATCTTTGAAAACCTATCAATGCAGAAACAGCTAGCCACATGGCAGACGAGTCCAAAATGTCCCTATACAAAGAGCTGGCTATGTGGCAGATGAGTCCCACATGTCCATATACAGGGTTTTAGCTACATGGCAGATGAGTCCAACGTGTCCATATACTGAGTGTTAACTACATGGTGGAGTAGTCCAACATGTACATATACAGAGTACTAGCTACATGGCAGATGGATCCAACATGTACATATACTGAGAATTATCTATAAAATGCATATGAGTCTAACATGTGTATATATAGAGTACTCGCTACAAGGAAGATGAGTCAAATATTTTCATACAAAGAGAGCTGACTATGTGGCTGATGAGTACAACGTTCTCATATATAGAGAGGTAGCTATATGGCCGAAAAGTCCAGTAAGTTTATATACAGAGAGCTACCTATATGGCAGACAAGTCCAACATATCCAATCACAGAGAGCTAGCTACATGGAAGAGTAGTCCAACATGTCCATATACATAGTACTATCTAAATGTCAGATGAGTCCAACATGTCCATATACTGAGAGTTAGCAACATGTCAGATGAGTTCAACATGTGTATTTCTAGAGGGTTAGCTACAAGACAAATGAGTCCAACATGTTCAAACACAGAGAGCTGGCTACATGGTTGATGAGTCCTACATATCCATATACAGAGAGCTAGCTATAAGATAGATAAGTCCAATATATTCATAAACAGTGAGCAAACTACACAGCAGATCAGTCTAACATGCCCATACACTAAGAGCTAGCTACATGGTAGACGAGTCCAAAATGAACATATACAGAGATCAAACTACATGCAGAGTAGAGGTACATTTCCATATTCAGAGTTCTAGCTACATGGCAGATGAGTGCAACATGTCCACATACTGAGAGTTAGCTACATGGCAGATGAGTCCTACATGTATATATATAGAGGGCTAACTAAAAGCCAGATGAGTCCAAAATGTTCGTACACAGAGAGCTGGCTACATGGCTGATTAAGTCTAACACGTCCATATACAGAGAGCTAGCTACATGGCAGACAAGTCCAATATGTTTATATACAGAGAGCGACCTACATGGAATATGAGTACAACATATCCATGCTCAGAGAGCTAGCTACATCGCAGAGTAGTGCTACATTTACATATACAGTGTTATAGCTACATGACAGATGAGTCCAACGTGTGCATATACTGAGAGCTAGCTACATGGCAGAGAAGTACAACATGTCCTTATACAGAGCACTAGTTGCATGGCAGATTAGTCCAACATGTCCATATACGGAGAGTTAGCTACAAAATACAGATGAGTCCAAGATGTGTATATATAGAGGTGTACGTATATATATACAAGGCCGATGAGTCCACAATGTTCATACAGAAAGAGCTGGCTACATGGCTGATGAATCCAACAAGCCCATATACAGAGAGCTAGCTACATGGCAGAAAAGTCCAATATGTTCATATACAGAGAGCTACCTACATGGCAGATCAGTCCAGCATATTCATGCACAGAAAGCTAGCTTTATGGCAGACGAGTCCAAAATGTCCATATACAGAGAGCTAGCTACATGGCAGAGAAGTACAACATGTCCATATACAGAGAACTAGCTACATGGAAGACAAGTCCAATATGTTTATATACAGAGAGCTACCTACATGACAGATCAGTCCAACATATCCATTCACAGAGTGCTAGCTACATGGCAGACGAGTCCAAAATGTCCATATACAGAGAGCTAGATACATGGAAGAGTAGTCCAACATGTCCATATAA
>NW_006409163.1:252465-262911 GCF_000296735.1 Chrysochloris asiatica
TAGCTACATGGCAGACGAGTCCAAAATGTCCATATACAGAGAGCTAGATACATGGAAGAGTAGTCCAACATGTCCATATAAAGAGCACTAGCTACATGTCAGATGAGGCCAACTGGTCCATGTACTGAAAGTTAGCTATATGACAGATGAGTCCAATGTGGGTATATTTAGAGTGCTACCTAAAAGGCAGATGAGTGGAACATATTCATATACAGTGAGCTGCCTACATGTCTGATGAGTCAACATGTCCATATACAGAGAACTAGCTACATGGAAGACAAGTCCAATATGTTCATATACAGAGAAGTACCTACATGGCAGATCAGTCCAACATATCCATGCACAGAGAGCAAGCTACATGGTAGAAGAGTCCAAAATGTCCATATACTGAGAGCTAGCTACATGGCAGAGTAGTCCAACATGTCCATATACAGAGTACTAGCTACATAGCAGAAGAGTCTAACATGTCCATATTCTGAAAATTAGCTACATATCAGAGGAGTCCAACATGTGTATATTTAGAGTGCTAGCAACCAGGCCGATGAGAGCATCGTGTTCTTACACAGAGAGCTGGCTACATGGATGAATAGTACAACATGTCCTTATACAGAGATCTAGCTACATAGCAGACAATAACAATATATTAATGTACAGAGAGTTACCTACATGGAAGATCAGTCCAATATACCCATGCACAGAAAGCAAGGTACATGCAGACGAGTCCAAAAATGTCCTTATACTGAGAGATAGCTACATGGCAGAATAGTGCAACATTTACATATACAGAATTCAAGATACATGGTAGATGAGTCCAACATGTCCATATACTGAGAGCTAGCTACATGGCAGAGTAATCCAATATTTCTATATACGGAGTACTAGGTACATGGAAGATGAGTACAACATGTCCATATACTGAGAGATAGCTACATGGCTGATGAGTCCAACAGGAGTATATTTAGAGGGCTAGCTACAAGGCAGATCTTTCCAACATGTCCACACAGAGAGAGCTAGTTACATGGAAGAGAATTACAATATGTTCATATATAGAGAGCTTCCTACATGGCTGAACAGCCCAACATATGCATGCACAGATAGCTAGCTGCATGGGAGATGAGTCCAAAATGTCCATATACAGATAGCTAGCTACATGGCAGAGTAGTGCAACGTTTCCATATACAGAGTTCTAGCTACATGGCAGATGAGTTCAACGTGTCCATATACTGTGAGCTAGCTACATGGCAGAGTAGTCCACCATGTCCATATACAGAGTATTAGCTACATGGTAGTTGAGTCCAACATGTCCATATACTGAGAGTTAGCTACAAGGCAAATGAGTCCAACATCTGTTTATATACAAGACTACCTACAAGTCAGATGACTCCAACATGTTCATACAGAGAGGACTGGATACATGGCTGATAAGTCCAACATGTCCTATACAGAGAGCTAGCTTCATTGCAGAAAATTCTAATATGTTCATATACAGAGAGCTAATTTCATAATAGCAGAAGAATCCAACATATCCATGCACAGAAAGCTAACTGTATGGCAGACAAGCCCAAAATGTCCATATACATAGAATTAGCTACATGGTAGAGTAGTGCAACATTTCCATATACAGAGTTCTAGCTCCATGGCAGATTAGTCCAACGTGTCCATATACTGTGAGCTAGCTACATGGCAAAGTGGGCCAACATGTCCTTATACAGAGTACTAGCTACATGGTAGATGAGTCCAACATGTCCATATACTGAGAGTTAGCTACAAAATGTAGATGAGTCCAACATGTGTATATTTAGAGGGCTAGCTACAAAGAAAAATGAGTCCAACATGTTCATATACAGAGATCTGGCTGCATGACTGATGAGTCCAACAAGTCCATATACAGAGAGATAGCTACATGGCAGACAAGTACAATATGTTCATATACAGAGAGCTAACTACATGGCAAATCAGTCCAACATATCCATGCACAGAGAACTAACTACATGGCAGATGAGTCCAAACGGACCATATACAGAGAGCTATCTACAAGGCAGAGTAGTGCAAGATTTCCATATCCAGAATTCTAGCTACATGTCAGATGAATTCAACGTGTCCATATACTGATAGCTAGCTACAAGGCTGATGAGTCCAACATGTCCATATAATGAGATAGCTACATGGAAGAAGAGTCCAACATGTATATATAGAGAGAACTAGCTAAAAGGCAGATGAGTCCTACATGTCCATACAGAGAGAGCTGGATATATGACTGATGAGTCCATCATGCCAAAATACAGAGAGCTAACTACATGGCAGACAAATCCAATATGTTTATATACAGAGAACTACCTACATGGCAGATCAGTCCAACATATACATGCACAGAGAGCTAGCTTCATGGCAGAAAAATCCAAAATGTCCATATACAGAGAGATAGCTTCATGGCAGACTAATGCAAAATCTCCATATGCAGAGTTATAACTACATTGCAGATAAGTACAACATGTCCATATATTGAGACCTAGCTTCATGGCAGATGAGTCCAACATGTCCATATACTGAGAATTAGCTATATGGCAGATGATTCCAACTTGTGTATATATAGAGGACTAGCTAGAAGGTAGGTGAGTCGAACATGTTCTTACAGAGAGAGCTGGCTACATGGCTGATGAGTCAAACATGTCCATATACAGAGAGCTATCTACATGGCAGACAAATCCGATATATTCATATACAGAGAGCTACCTACATGGCAGATCAGTCCAACATATCTATGCACAGAGAGCTAGCTGCATGGCAGAAAAATCCAAAATGTCCTTATACAGAGAGATAGCTTCATGGCAGACTAGTGCAACATCTCCATATGCAGAGTTATAGCTACATGGCAGATAAGTACAACGTGTCCATATATTGAGACCTAGCTTCATGGTAGATGAGTCCAACATGTCCATATACTGAGAGTTAGCTATATGGCAGATGATTCCAACTTGTGTATATAGAGAGGACTAGCTAGAAGGTAGGTGAGTCGAACATGTTCTTACAGAGAGAGCTGGCTACATGGCTGATGAGTCAAACATGTCCATATACAGAGAGCAATCTACATGGCAGACAAATCCAATATATTCATATACAGAGAGCTACCTATATGGCAGATCAGTCCAACATATCCATGCACAGAGAGCTAGCTAAAGGGCAAACGACTCCAAAATGTCCATATACAGAAAGCTAACTATATGGCAGAGTAGTGCACCAATTTCATATACAGAGTTCTAGCAACATGACAGCTGAGTCCAAGGTGTCCACATACTGAGAGCTAGCTACATGACAGAGTAGTCCAACATGTCCATATACAGAGTACTAACTACATGACAGAAAAGTCTAACATGTCCATATACTGAAAGTTAGCTACATGGCAAATGAGTCCAACATGTGAATATAAAGTGGACCAGCTACAAGGCAGATGAGTCCAACAAGTTCGTACTGAGAGAGCTGGCTACATGGCTGATGAGTCCAACATGTCCATGTAATGAGAGCTAACTTCATGACAGAGAAGTGCAATATGTTCATAAAAAGAGATCTAACTACATGGCAGATCAGTCCAACATTTCCTTGCACATAGATCTAGGTACATGGCAGACGAGTCTAAAATGTCCATATATAATGAGAGGCAGGTACATGCCAGAATAGGGAAACATTTCCATATACAGAGTTCTAGCTACAATGAAGATGAGTCCAATGTGTCCATATACAAAGAGCTAGCTACATGGTAGACAAGTCCAACATGTCCATATACAGTATACGAGCTACATGGCAGAGTTATGCAACATTTCCATATACAGTGTTCTAGCTACATGGCAGTTGAGTCCAACTTGTCCATATACTAAGAGCTAGCTACATGGCAGAGTACTCCAACATGTCCATATAGAGAGCACTAGCTACATGGCAGATGAGACCACCATGTCCATATAATGAACGTTAGCTACATGGTATATGAGTCCAACATGTGTATAGTTACAGGGCTAGCTACAAGGCAGATGAGTGCAACATGTTCATACACAGAGATGTGGCTACATGTATGATGAATCCATCGTGTCCATATACAGAGAGATAGCTAAATGGAAGACAAGACCAATATGTCCATATACAGAGAGCTACCTATCTGGAAGATCAGTCCAACATATCCATGCACAGAGAGCTAGCTACATGGAAGACGAGTCCAAGATGTTCATATATAGAGAGATACCTATATGGTCGATCAGTCCAACATATCCCTAAACAGAGAGGTAGCTACATGGCAGACGAGTCCAAAATGTCCTTAAACAGAGAGATAGCTACAGGGTGCAGTAGTGAAATATTTCCATATACAGATTTCTAGCTACATGGCAAATGAGTCCAACGTGTCCATATTTTGCAAGTTAGTTACATGGCAGAGTAATCCAATATGTCCATATATAGAGTACTACATCCATGGCAGATGAGTCCACCATATCCATATAATGAGAGATAGCTAGGTGGCTGATGAGTCCAACATGTGTTTGTTTAGATGGCTAGTTACATGGCCGATCAGTCCAACATATCCATGCACAGAGAGCTAACTACGTGCAGATAAGTCCAAAATGTCCATATACAGAGAGCTAACTACATGGCAGAGTAGTGCAACATTTCCATATACAGAATCCTAGCTGCATGGCAGATGAGTCCAACGCATCCATATACCTACATGGCAGAGTAGTTCAACATGTCCATATACAGAGTACTAATTACGTGGAAGATGTGTCCAACATGTCCATATATTGAGAGTTAGCTACATGGCAAATGAGACGAAGTTGTGTATATATAGAGGACTAGCTCCAAGGTAGGTGAGTCTAACATGTTCTTACAGAGAGAGCTGGCTACATGGCTGATGTGTCAATCATGTCCATATACAGAGAGCTAGCTATATGTCAAACAAGTCCAATATGTTCATATACAGATATCTACCTACATGGCAGATCAGTCCACCATATCCATGCACAGAGAGCTAACTACATGGCAGATGATCCCAAATTATCCATATACAGAGAGCTAGCTACATGCAGAGTAGTGCAACATTTACATATACAGAGTTCTAGCTACATGGCAGATGAGTAAAAAGTTTCCATATAATGAAAGTTAGCTACATGGCAGAGTAGTCCAACATGTCCATACACAGTGTATGAGCTACAAGGCAGATGAGTCCAACATGTCCAAACACTGAGAGAAAGCTAAATGGCTGATGATTCCAACATGTGTATATTAAGAGGGCTAGCTACAAGGCACATGAGTTCAACATGTTCATACAGAGAGAGCTAGGTACATGGCAAACGATTCTAAGATATCTATATATAGAGAGCTAGCTACATGGCAGACAAGTCCAATATGTTCATATACAGAGAGCTACCTACATGGTATATTAGTCCAACATATCCATGCACAGAGAGCTAGCTACATGGCAGAGTAGTCCAACATGTCCATTTACATAGTATTAGCTACATTGCAGAAGAGTCTAACATGTCCATATACTGAGAGTTAGCTACATGGCAGATGAATCCAACGTGTGTATATATAGAGGACCAGCTACACGGCAGATGAGTCCAACAAGTTCATACAGATAGAGCTGGCTACATGGCTGAAGAGTCCAATATGTCCACATACAAAGATCTAGCTACATGGCATATGAGTTCAACATGTTCATATACTGAGAGATAGCTACATGGCAGATGAGTCCAACATGTGTATATATAGAGGACAAGCTACAAGGTAGATGAGTCTAACATGTTCATACAGAGTGAGCAAGCTACATGCCTCATGAGTCTCACATGTCCATATACAGAGAGCTATCTACAGGGCAGACAAGTTCAATATGTTCAAATACAGAGAGCTACCTACATATCAGATCAGTCCATCATATACATGTACAGAGAGCTATAAAAATGGCAGACGAGTCCAAAATGTCTAAAAACAGAAACCTAGCTACATGGCAAATGAATCCAAATGTGAATATACAGAGAGCTAGCTACATGGCAGAATAGTTCAACACTTCCATATACACAGTTCTAGCTACATGACAGATGAGTCCAACGTGTTCATATACTGAGAGCTAGCTTCATGGCTTGGTAGCCCAACATGTCCATATACATAATACTAGCGACATGACAGATGAGTCCATATACTGAGAGAAAGCTAAATGGCTGATGATTCCAACATGTGTATATTAAGAGGGCTAGTTACAACACACATGAGTCCAACATGTTCACACAGAGAGACTTGGCTACATGGCTGTTGAGTCCAACATGTCCATATACAGAGAAATAGCTACATGGCAGACAAGTCCAATGTGTTCATATACAGAGAGCTAACTACATGGAAGTTCAGTCCAACATATCCATGCACAAGGAGCTAGGTACATGGCAGAAGAATCTAAAATGTCCACATACAGTGAGCTGGCTACATGGCAGAGTAGGGCAACATTTCCATATACAGAGTTCTAGCTACATGGCAGATGAGTCCAACATGTCCATATACTGAGAGCTAACTACATGTCAGTGTAGTCCAACATGTCCGTATACCGAGAGATATCTACATGGCAGAGTAAGGCAACATTTCCATATATAGAGTTCTAGCAACATGGCAGATGAGTTCAACGTCTCCATATACTGAGAACTAGCTGCATGGCAGAGTAGTCCAACATGTCCATATACAGTGTACTAGCTACATGGCTAGATGAGTCCAACATGTGTATATAAAGAGGATCTAGTATACATCTAGTATACATGCTAGATGAGGCCAACATGTGAATATATAGAGGACCAGGTACAAGGCAGATGAGTCCAACATGTTCATGCAGAGAAAGCTGGATACATGGCTGATGAGTCTAACATGTCCATATACAGAGAGCTAGCTACATGTCAGACAAGTCCAATATATTCATATACACAGAGCTACCTATATGGCAGATCAGTGCAACATATCCATGCACAGAGAGCTAGCTACATGACAGACGAATCCAAAATGTCCATATTCAGAGACCTAGCTAAATGGCAGAGTAGTGCAACATTTACATGTACAGAGTTCTAGCTACATGGCAGATGAGTCCAACATGTCCATATACAGATAGCTAGCTACATATCAGAGCAGTCCATCATGTCCATATATTGAGAATTAGTAACATGTCAGATGAGTCCAAAATGTGTATATTTAGTGGGCTATCTACAAGGCAGATGAATCCAATATGTTCATACATAGATTGCTGGTTACATGGCTGATGATTCCAACATGTCCATATACTGATAGCTAGCTACACATCAGAGTAGTACAACAAATACAGAGTACTAGCTACATGGCAGATTAGTCCCACATGTCTATAAACTGAGAATTAGCTACAAAATGCATATGAGTCCAACATGTGTATATAGAGAGGACTTGCTACAAGCAGATGAGTCCAACATGTGCAAACAGAGAGAGCTGACTTCATGACTGAGGTGCCTAACATGCCCATATATGGAAAACAAGTCCAATATGTTCATATACAGAGAGCTACCTACATGGCAGATCAGTCCAACATATCCATGCACAGAAAGCTAGCTACATGGCAGATGAGTCCAAATTGTCCATATACAGAAAGCTAACTACATGGCAGAGAAATGCAACATTTCCATCTACACAGTACTAGCTCCCTGGCAGATGAGTCCAGCATGTCCATATACTGAGATTTAGCAAAATGGCAGATTAGTCCAACATGTGTATATTTAGAGTGCTAGCTACAAGGCAGATGAATCCAACATGTTCATACGAAAAGAGCTGTCTACATGACTAATGAGTGTAACATGTCCATATACAGAGAGCTAGCTACAAGGCAGAAAAGTCCAATATGTTCATATACAAATAGGTACCTACATATCAGATTAGTCGAACATATCCATGCACAGAGAACTAACTATATGGAAGATGAGTCCAAAATGTCCATATACAGAGAGCTAGCTAAATGGAAGTGTAAGTGCAACATTTCCATATACAGAGTTCTACCTACATGGCAGACGAGTACAACGTGTCCATATACTGAGACCTAGCTACATGGCAGAGTAGTCTTACATGTTCATATACAGATTACTAGCTACATGGCAGATTACTCCAATATATCCATATACTGAGAGTTAGCAACATGGCAAATGAGTCCAACATACTTATATTAAGAGGACTAGCTACAAGGCAGATGAGTCCAATATGTTCATACACAGAGAGCTGGCTACAAGGCTGATGATTCCTACATGTCCATATACTGAGAACTATCTATAAGGCAGGTAAGTCTAATATGTTCATATACAGAGAGATACCTATATAGCAGATCAGTCCAGCATATCCATGCACAGAGAGCTAGCTACATGGCATACAAGTCCAAAATGTCCATATACAGAGAGCTAGCTACATGGCAGAGTAGTGCAAAATTTCCATATACTGAGATTTAGCAAAATGGCAAATGAGTCTAACATGTGTATATTTAGAGTGCTAGCAACAAGGCAGATGAAAACATCATGTTCATACAGAGAGAGCTGACTTCATGGCTAATGAGTTCAACATGTCCATATACAAAGAGCTATCTACATGGCAGAAAAGTCCAATATGTTCCTATACAGAGAACTACCTACATGGCAGATCAGTCCAACCTATCCATGCACAGAGAGCTAGCTACATGGAAGACATGCCCAAAATGTCCATATATAGAGAGCTAGCTAAATGGCACATTAAGTGCAACAGTTCCATATACAGAGCTCTAGCTACATGGCAGATAATTCCAACATGTCCATATACTGAGAGCTAGCTTCATAGCAGAGTACTGCAACATTTCCATATACAGAGTTCTAGCTACATGGCAGAGGAGTCCCAATTGTCCATATACAGTGGTGTAGCTACATGCAGAGTAGTTCAACATTTCCATATACAGAGTTCTAGCTACATGGCCGATGAGTCCAACATGTTTATATACTGAGAGCCAGCTACATGGCAGAGTAGTCCAATATGTCCATATACAGTGTACTAGGTACACGGCAGATGAGAACAACATGCCCATATACTGAGAGTTAGCATTATGGCAGATGCGTCAAACATGTGTATATTTAGAGGGATAACTACAAGGTAGATGAGTCCAACATGTTCCTAAACAGAGAGCTGTCAACATGGCTGGTGAGTCCAACATGCCAATATACGGAAAGTTAGCTACATGACAGACAAGTACAATATGTTCATATACAGAGAGCTACCTACATGGCAGATCAGTCCAACATATCCATGCACAGAGAGCTAGCTACATGGCAGATTAGTCCAACGAGTACATATACTGAGAGCTAGCTACATGTCAGAATAGTCCAACATGTTCAGATACAGAGTACTAGCTACATGGCAGAAGAGTCCAACATGTCCATATACTGAGAATTAGCTACATGTCAGAGTAGTCCAATATGTCCAGATACAGAGTACTAGCTGCATGGCAGATGAGTCCAAGATGTCCATATACTGAGAATTAGCTACAAAATGCAGATTAGTCAAACAAGTGTATATATAGAGGAGTTGCAACAAGGCAGATGGGTCCAAAATGTTCATATCAAGACAGCGGTCTACATGGATGATGTGTCCATCATGTCCATATACAGATACCTAGCTACATGGCAGACAAGTCCAATATGTTCATATACAGAGAGATACTTATATGGCAGATCAGTCCAACATATCCATGTACAAAGAGCTAGCTACATGGCTGACAAGTCCACAATATCCATATATAGAGAGCTAGCTACATGGCAGAGTAAATGCAACATTCCCATATACAGAGTTCTAGCTATGTGGCAGATGAGTCAAAAATGTGTATATTTTTAGAGGGCTATCTACAAGACAGATGAGTCCAATATGTTCATCCAAATTGAGCTGAATACATGATAATTCCAAAAAGTCAATATACTGCGAGCTAGTCACATGGCAGAGTTGTCCAACATATCCATATACAGAGTACTAGCTAATTGGCAGTTGAGTCCAACATGTCCATATACTGAGAATTAGCTTCAAAATTCATATGAGTCCAACGTGTGTATATTTAGAGAATTTGCTACTAGGCAGATGAGTCCAACATTTTTCATACAGAGAGATCTGACTACATGACTGATGAGTCCAACTTGCCCATATACAGAGAGCTACCTACATGGCAGACAAGTCCCATATGTTCATATACAGAAAGATAACTACATGGCAGATCAGTCCAACATATCCATGCACAGAGAGCTAGCTACATGGCAGATGAGTCCAAAATAACCATATACAGAGAGATAGCTTCATGGTTGATTAGTGCAACATTTCCATATACAGAGTTATAGCTACATGACAGATGAGTCCAACATGTTGATATACTGAGAGCTAGCTACATGGCAGAGTAGTCCAACTTGTCCATATACA
>NW_006409163.1:264506-265945 GCF_000296735.1 Chrysochloris asiatica
GCAGATCAGTCCAACATGTCCATATCCTGACAGTTTTCTACATGGCAGATGAGAACAACATGTGTATATATAGAGGACTAGCTACACGGCAGATGAGTTCAACATGTTCATACAGAGAGAGCTAGCTACATGGCTGATGAGTCCAACGTGTCCATATACAGAGAGCTACCTACACGGCAGACAAGTCCAATATGATCATATACAGAGAGCTACATACATGGCAGATCAGTCCAATATATCCATGCACAGAGAGCTAGCTACATTGCAGACATGTTGGAAATGTACATATACAGAGGGCTAGCTAAATGGCAGAGTATTCCAACATGTCCATATACAGAGTTCTAGCTACATGGCAGATGTGTTCATCATGTCCATATACTGAGAGTTACCTACATGGCAGATGAGTCAAACATGTGTATATTTAAAGGGCTAGCTACAAGTCAGATGAGTCCAACATTTTAATACACAGAGAGCTGGCTACATGGCTTATGAGTCCAACATGTCCATATACTGAGAGCTAGCTAAAGGCAGAGAAATCTAATATGTGCAAATACATCGAGTTACCTACAGGGCAGATCATTCCAATGTATCCATGCACAGAGAGCTATTTACATGGCAGACGAATCTATGATGTCCTAATACACAGAGCTAGCAACATGGCAGACAAGTCCAAAATGTCCATATGCAGAGAGCTAGCTACATGGCAGAGTAGTGCAACATTTCAATATACAGAATTCTAGCAACATGGCAGATGAGTCCAACGTGTCCATAATCTGAGAGCTAACTACATGGCAAAGTAGTCCAACATGTCCTTATACAGAGTACTAGCTACAAGGCAGATGAGACCAACATGTCCATATACTGAGAGTTAGCTACATGGCAAATTGGTCCAACATGTGTATATTTAGAGGGCTAGCTACAAGGCAGATTAGTCCAACATGTTCACACATAGAGAACTGGCTACATGGCTGATGAGTCCAACATATCCATATACTGAGAGCTAGCTACATGGCAGACATGTCCAATATGCTCTTATACAGAGACCTACCTACAGGACAGACCAGTACAACATATCCATGCACAGAGAGCTAGCTACATAGCAGATGAGTTCAACGTGTCCATATACTGAGAGCTAGCTACATGGCAGAGTAGTCCAACATGTCCATATTCAGGGTGTTAGCTACATGGCAGATGAGCCCAACATGTCCATATACTGAGAGATAGCTAGAGGGCAGATGAGTCCAACATGTATATGTATAGAGGACTAGCTACATGGCAGATGAGTCCTACATGCTCATATAGAGAGAGCTGGCTACATGACTGATGAGTCTAACATGTCCATATAAAGAGAGCTAGCTACATGCCGGACAAGTCCAATATGTTCATATATAGATAGCTACTTACATGGCAGATCAGTTCAACATATCCATGCACAGAAA
>NW_006409163.1:267193-268326 GCF_000296735.1 Chrysochloris asiatica
CAACATTTCCATATACAGAATTCTAGCTACATGACAAATTAGTCCAAAATGTCCATATACTGAGAGCTAGTTACATGGCAGAGTAGTCCAACATGTCCATATACAGAGTGCTAGCTACATGGCAGATGAGTCCAACATGTCCGTATACTAAGAGTTAGCAGCATGGTAGCTGATTCCAACATGTATATATTTAGAGGGCTAGTTTCAAGGCAAATGATTCCAACATGTTCATACAGAGAGAGCTGGCTACATACTGATGTTTCCAACATGTCCATTTACTGGGAGGTAGCTACATGGCAGACAAGACTAATATGTTCATATACAAAGAACTACCTACATGGCAGATCAGTCCAACCTCTCAATGCACAGAAAGCTAGGTACATGGAAGATAAGTCCAAAATGTCCATGTACAGTGAGCTAGCTACATGGCAGTGTAGTCCAATGTGTCCATATATAGAGTACTAGCTACATGGCTGGTGAATCCAACATGTCCATATTGTGAGAGCTGGCTACATGGCAGATGAGTCCAAAATGTCCATATAGAGAGAGCTAGCTACATGCAGAGTAGTGCAACATTTCAATAAACAGAGTTCTAGTAACATGGCAGATGATTCCAACGTTTACATATACTGAGAGATAGATATACGGAAGAATAGTCCAACATGTCCATATACAGAGTACTAGCTACATGGCAGATGAGTCCAACATGTTCATACAAAGAGAGATGGATACATGCCCGATGAGTCCAACATGTCCATATACAGAGAGCTATCTACATGGCTGAATTTAGAGATCATCTCAAGAACAGATTTAAGGCATTAAACACTAAAGAACAAAGCCCAGAAGAGTTATGGGATGACATCAAGAACATCATACATGAAGAGATCAAAAAGTCATTAAGAAGACAAGAAAGAAGGAAAAGGTCAAAATGGAGGTCAGAAGAGACTCTGAAATTTGCTCTCCAGCGTAGAGAAGCTAAAGCAAATGGAAAAATTGAAGAGGTCCAAGAGTTTAACCGAAAATTTCAAAGATCAGCTCGAGAAGATGAAACCAAATACTATAATAAAATATGCAATGATTTAAAGTTGGATAACCAAAAGGGAAGAACACGATCAGCATTTCTCAAGTTGGGG
>NW_006409163.1:269391-272798 GCF_000296735.1 Chrysochloris asiatica
AAAGTACGCCTGACCCAAGCCATGGTATTTCCAATAACCTAATATGGATGCGAAAGCTGGACAGTGAATAAGGAAGGTGGTAGAAGAATTGATGCCTTTGAATTGTGGTGTTGGAGGAGAATACTGAAAGTGCCATGGACTGCCAAAAGAACCAATAGATCTGTTTTGGAAGAAGTGCAAGTAGAGTGCTACTTGGAGGTCAAGATGTCTAGGCTTCGTCTGTCATACTGTGGACACATTGTCCGGAGAGAACAGTCGCTGGAGAACGATGTCATGGTGGGTAAAGTGGACGGTCAGAGAAAAAGAGGAAGACCCCCAATGAGATGGATCAGCCAGGTGGCATCATTGATAGCGTCAAGTGTGTCAGCGATAATGAAGTTGGCCCAGGAACAGACATTGTTTCGTTGTGCTGTGAATGGGGTCGCTATGAGTCGGTTCCAAATTGATGGCTCCTGACAACAACAACAAAATCTACATGACAGAGAAGTCCAATATATTCATATACAGAGATCTATCTGCATGGCAGATCAATCCAACATATCTATGCACAGAGAGCTAGCTACATGGCAGATGAGTCCTACATGTGTATATAGAGAGGGCTAGCTACAAGGCAAATGAGACCATCATGTTCACACACAGAGAGCTGTCATCATGGCTAATGGGTCCAACCTGTCCATATAATGAGAGCTAGCTACATGGCAGAAAAATCCAATATGTGCATATAAGGAGACCTGCCTACATGGCAGTCAGTCTAACATATCCATGCACAGAGAGCTAGCTACATGGCAGTCGAGTCCAAAATGTCCATATACAGAGAGCTAGCTACATGGCAGAGTAGTATAACATTTACATATACAGAGTTCTAGCTACATGGCAGATTAGTCAGCATGTGCATATACAGAGTACAAGCCACATGGCAGATGAGTCCAACATGTCCATATACTGAGAGCTATCTACATCTCAGATGAGTCCAACATGTGTATATATAGAGGACTAGATATAAGGCAGAAGGGTCCACCATGTTCATGCAGAGAGAGATGACTACATGGCTGATGAGTCCAACATGACCATAAACAGGGAGCTAGCAACATGGAAACAAGTCCAATATGTTCATATTCAGAAAAGTATCTACAAGGCAGATCAGTTCAAGATATCCATGAGCAGAGAGCTAGCTACATAGCAGATGAATCCAAAATTTCCATATACAGAGAGCTAGCTACATGGCAGAGCAGTGCAACATCTCCATATACAGATTCCTAGCTATATGGCAGATGAATCGAACGTGTTCATATACTGAGAGCTAGGTACGTGGCAGAGTATTCCAACATGTATATATTTAGAGGACTAGCTTCAAGGCAGATGAGTTCACCATGTTTATATAAAGAAAGCTGGCTACATGGCTGATGAGTTCAACATGTCCATATACAGAGAGATTGCTAAAGGACAATTAATCCAATATGTTCATATACAGAGAGCTTTCAAAATGCTGATCAGTACAATATATCCATATACAGAGAGCTAGCTACATAGCAGACAACACCAAAATGTCCATATACAGAGAGCTAGCGACATGCAGAGTAGTTCAACATGTCCATACACAGAGTACTAGCTACATGGCAGATGTGTCCAACATGTACCTATATTGAGAGTTAGCAACATAGCAGATGAATCCAACATGTGTATATTTAGAAGGCTAGCTACAAGGCCGATGAGTCCAACAGGTTCATACAGAGAGAGCAGGCTACATGGCTGATGATTCCAACATGTCCATATACACAGAGAAAGCTACATGGCTGATGATTCCAACATGTCCATATACACAGAGATAGCTACATGGCAGACAAGTCCAACATGTTAATATACAGAGAGCTACATTCATGGCCATCATTCCAATAAATCCAAGCACAGAGAGCTACCTTCATGGCAGACGACTCCACAATGTCCATATACAGAGAGCTAGCTACATGGCAGAGTAGTCCAACATGTCCATATATAGAGTATTAGCTACTTGGCAGATGAGTCCAACATGTGTGTATTTAGAGGGCTAGCTACAAAGCATATGAGTCCAACATGTTCATACACAGAGAGCTGGCTCCATGTCTGATGAGTCCAACATGTCCATGTACAGAGAGCTAGCTATATGGCAGACAACTCCAATATGTTCATACACAGAGAGCTGGCTCCATGGAGGATGAGTCCAACATATCCATGCACAGAGAGCTAGCTAATAGCAGACAAGTCCAAAATGTCCATATACATAGAGCTAGCTACATGGCAGAGTAGTGCAACATTTCCATATACAGAGTTCTATCTACATGGCAGATGAGTCCACCGTGTTCATATAATGAGAGCAAGCTACATGGCAGAGTATTCAAACATGTCCATATACAGAGTACTAGCTACATGGGGGATAAGTCCAACATGTCCAAATACTGAGAGTTCGCTACATGACAGATGAGTCCAACATGTGTATACATAGAGGAATAGCTACAAGGAAGAGCAGTAAAAAATATTCATACAGAGAGAGATGGATACATGACTGTTGAGTCCAAATGTCCATATACAGAGAGCTAGCTACATAGCAGACAAGTCCAATATGTTCTTATACAGAGAGTTAACTACATGGCAGATCAGTCCAACATATCCATGCACAGAGAGCTAACTATATGTCAGTCGAGTACAAAATGTCTAAATACAGAGTGCTAGCTACATGGCAGAATAGTGAAACTTTTCCATATCGAGAGTTCTAGCTACATGGCATATGAATCCAATGTATCCATATACTGAGAGCTAGCTACATGGCAGACTAGACCAAAATGTCCATATACTGAGAGTTAGCAACCTGGCATTTGAGTCCAACATGTGTATAATTACAGGGCTAGCTACAAGGCAGATGAGTCCAACATGTTCATACAGAGAGAACTGGCTACATGGCTGATGAGTCCAACATGTCCATATGCTGAGAGCTAGCTACATGGCAGACAAGTCCAATATGTACATGTACAGAGTGCTGACTACATGGCAGATCAGTCTAACATAACTATGCACAGAGAGCTACCTACATGGCAGTTGAATCCAAAATGTCCATATACAGAGAGCTAGCTACATGGCAGAGTAGTGCAACATTTCCATATATTGAGAGTTAGCGATAAAATACTTGAGTCCAACATGTGTATATAAAGAGGACTACCTACAAGGCAGATGAGTTCAACATGTTCATAAAGAGAAAGCTAGCGATATGGCAGAGTAGTGCAACATTTCAATATATAGAGTTCTAGCTACAAGGCAGATTAGTCCAACGTGTCCATATATTGAGAGCTAGTTAAATGTCAGAGTAGTCCAACACGTCCATATACAGAATACTATCTACATGGCAGATGAGACCAACATGTACATATACTGAAAGA
>NW_006409164.1:0-511 GCF_000296735.1 Chrysochloris asiatica
TCTTTGATCTTCATCAGAAAATGTTTCAAGTCCTTTTCACTTTCAGCAAGCAAGGTTGTATTATCTGCATAACGCAGGTTGTTGTAGTAGCTGAAAAAAGGAATAAATCTTTACAGCGAGGATCACTCCCACCCCCCTCAGTACACAGGGTTGACAGCGGTGGTCAATTTAGACGTTGGCTACCCAAAATGGAGGTGGGGGCTATAAATGCAAGAAGTGACTGGCTTTCAAGCTTTCAAGAGGGAGCCTTGTTCCAGATGGGGAGGGGGAAGGTAGAATCACCACTGAATGATTTTCAATTTGTTGGGACTGGGCTGTTAAAAGGAAATTGGGATAAGAATCTTGTGGTATAATAGTGAATAATTCCCATCAGGACTGACTGTGAGGGTAGAAAATATAGAGGTAGATGTTTTTTAACAAAAGGAAGAGAGTGATTGAATTTGTAGCACAGGTCCCTGGGACCATCAAATGAGAAGTGTGCAGATTGAGACCCTACCAAGAGAGGCAGTGA
>NW_006409164.1:2126-9956 GCF_000296735.1 Chrysochloris asiatica
TGTGTTTATGAGGGATATTGGTCTGTAATTTTCATTTTAATGATATTTTGACTGGTTGGGATTCAAGGGTTATGCTTGCTTCATAAATGCATGTGGGAGTTTTCCATCCTTTCTATGTTCTAGAATAGTTTAAGTAGAATTGGTGTCACATCTTCTCTGAATGTTTGGTAGAATACTCTAGTAAAGCTATCTACGTCCAAGCTTTTTTATGTTTGGCAGTTTTTAATGAGCTGATCAATTTATTTTATTGTGAGTCTGTTAATGTTTACTACTTCAGTCTGTATTAGCGACAGTATATTGTGCTCTGTTTTAAAAATCTGTCCATTCGTTGAAGTACTATTCTTCATAATATTCATACTATCCTTTTAATTTCCTTTGGTTCTGTTGTGACACCACCCATACTGTTGCTGATTAGTTTTATTTGCATTTCTCTTTCTTTTCTTTTGTTAGATTTGTCACTGGCTTGTCCATTTTTATTGTTTCAAAGAATCAATTTCTTGTCTTGGTTAATATTTGCATTACTTTTCTGTTTTCCATTTCATTTATTTCTGCTCTAATCCTTATTATTTCTTTTCTTTGGATCAAGGTAGGCTTACTTTGCTGTTATCTTTCTCCGAATGCCAGATATTTTGCATCAATGTGTTGATTTTGGTTCTTTCTTCTTATTGGATGTGTGCATTTATTAATATCGATTGTACTCTAAGCACTACTTTTTCTGTCTTCCAAAGTTTTTGGTGGTTGTGTTTCTTTCACATCTGATTCAAGGAATTTTAAAATCTGCTTTATTGGTTCTATTACTAAGTAGCATGGTGCTATTTTGTTTCCATGTAGTTAAGTTTTTTTCCTTGATCTTTCAATTTTTTATTTCTAATTTTGTAACACTGTGAACTGAAAAGATTCTTTCTAGTATATCAGTGCTTTTAAATTTCTTGAAACTTGTTTTGTGGCTTAACATATGGTCTTCTCTGGCGATTGTTCCATGTTCACTGTTAACGAACATGTAGTTTGCTATTGTTGGGTTAAGTCCTCTGTATGATTCTAAGAAGTCCTCTTTATTGATTGTGTTGTTTATTTCTTTTGTGTCTTTGTTTTCTTTCTAGTTGTCCTGTCTTTCATGGAAAGTGGTGTATTAACATCTATTATTGTAGAATTGTTTATTTATTTCTTCAATTCTATTAGACTATGATTAATGTATTTTGAGTTTTTTTCCTTGGGAACATAGATGTTTGTTATGGTTGTGTCCTTTTTTTTAATTGAATATTTAATCATGAGATAATGTGATTATTTGTCTCTTATGCTGTTTTTTGTTTTGTTTTGTTTTGTTTTGCTTTAAAGTCTATTTTATTATTATGTTTGCTATTACTGATTGGTTTTGAACGCCAATAGCTTGATATATTTTTCCAACCATTGACTTTTTACTTTTGTCCATGTGTTTAAAGTGTGTCTCTTGTTGTTGTTGTTATGTACCGTGGAGTTGGTTCGGATGCATAGTGATCCTGTATAGGATTTCCAAGGCTGTACATTTTTACAGGAGCAGAAAGCCTCTTCTTTCTCTGGCGGAACCATTGGTAGTTTCAAACTGCTGACTCTGAGGTTAGCAGCCTGATTTGTAACCACTTCTCTACCAGAGTTCCTTGGTGTGTATCTTATATATAGCCTATTGAAGGATTGTTACCCATTATGATATTCTATTTCTCTAGATTGGTGCATTTACTCCATTGACATTCAGTGTAATTATTGATAGGTATGAATTGATTATTGCATTTTGATATGTGTGTGTTTTGGTGCTGCTGTTTTCTGTGGTCCACATAATTTTTTGTTGCTCATTTGTGTGTTGTCTTATCAGTGTCTCCATCGTTGCTGTTTTAATTTTTATTGAATCTTTGAATTTTCTTGTTCTTGATTTGATATCAAGGTGTATTAAATTTATCTGAAGACATTCTGTAAACCATTAAGTTCTTTTACAACTCAAAACACTATTTTATCTTGAAAATTACTTAGTTTATTCACAATCTGGAAGTTTGGTAACTACACATTTACCTCTTTTTTCTTTGCAATTGTGTTTATTGTATCTTAATATTTGCAGTGCCTTATTTTCATTCTTCTATTACACATATGTCAGTTCTTTGTACTGCTGTGTCTTATGTAGTGCTATGATTCTGGAAACTATGCAAGGGGCATATTGAACTCCAGCAAGGTCACCTTTGGTAGACAGGTTTCAGCAAAGGTTCCATACTAAGACAGACTAGGAAGAAGTCGAGGCAGATGGATTCTGAATATTTAGCTACTGAAAATCTTATGAATAGCAGTGGTACAATGTCAGATAGCACAAGGATATTGACTACTGAAACATTATGAATGTTTCCAGAATATTGTTAGATATACTGCCAGAAGATGAGCTCTTCAGTTTTGAAGGCATCTAAAACACTACTGGAGAAGAGCTGCATTCTCAAAGTAGAGTTAACTCTGATGAAATTAATTAACTAAGTTTTCAGGACTTTCATTTGCTGAAGGGTAAGTCTCAAAAGGCAGGGAAACATCTGCAAGTCTCCATGAATAACTGGAACATGGAAGATGAAGTAGAAATCCAGGGAATTTCAAAGTTATCTAAAATAAAATGGAATGCATAAATATCATTACCTTAGGCATTAATGAGCTAAATGGACTGGTATTTGTCATATAAAACCTGACAATCATATGGTTTACTAGACAAGGAATGAAAAATTGAAGAGGAATAGAATCTCATTCATATTCAAAAAGAACATTTCAATACCTATCTTGAAGGCTAATACTGTATATGATACATACACCTATCCATACACCTATCATGTTTGGTAAAGTGGAGGGTCACAGAAAAAGAGGAAGACCCCTAAAGAGTTGAATTGACATGGTGGCAGCATCAATGGGCTCAAGTGTAGCAATGACTGTGATACGCTTATTGCACATTGCCTATACCATCACCCAAGTCAACAGTTATCTACCCTCTAGCCAGTAAAATACTCCCCTTCCCTTAACCCCTGGTAACTATCAAAGAATGTTTCTTTTAGCATGAAAACCTTTTTCTTAACTTTTACAATAGTGGTTTCATGCAATGTGTGTCCTTTCATCGATGGGCTTTTAGGCCATCTCCATCTTTTTGCTATTGTGAATAGTGAATATGTGTCTTATATTGTGCCAGTACCAGGCTGTTTGACTACTGTGGCTGCGTATAGTAGTAGGTTTTCAGTTCAGGAAGTGAGAGGCTATCTACTTTGTTCTTCTTTACTACTGCTTTGTTTTTCCGGAGTGTCTTTCCATTCCAAATAAAGTTAGTGATTTGTTTTCCACACAACTTTATTTTTAAGGGCTGAAATGTATTCCATTATATCGAAACCCTATGATTTATTTTTAATAGTCCTCTTTAAATAGGTTGTTTACTATTTTTCTGTTATAAATATTACTGTATCTTGTTAAGTTTTACATATACCCTTAATTTTTCCTTAAGATATACTTCTAATAGAAGAAATTCTATACATGTATATTTCATAAAACTTAAAATATAATGACAAATTACTCTCCTGAAAGTTTGTGTTTGTTTACATTCTTATAAACATTAAGGATACTCATTTTCCCTTCTTCTTTCACCCATTTCCACATAATCTCTCAGCAATTTTATCAGTCTTCTTTATCTTTGCTAATCCAATGGATGGTAAATGAAACCTTGTTTTAACTGGATTTCTGTAATTACTATCTTGTAAGTTGTTGCATATTTTCTCATGTGTTTATGGGCTACTTATTTATTGTATTAATCTCTATCTAATATTGTTCCTTCCTTTTCTGGCATTTAAATTTTTACTACATCTGACTTGATGGCATATAACAACAACAAAGTATAATATGTAGGAAACTAACATATTTCTAAATCAAAAAATTAACAAATTGAAAAAGAAAGAAAGAAATTACCATGGCTTTTGTCAAGCTCACTTTAGTCCTCAAACTAACATCTTTGCTCTTCAACACTTTAAAAAGGTGTTGTGCAGTTGATTTGCCTAATGGAATGCATCCTTTGATTTCTTAATTGCTGCTTCTATGAGTGTTGATGATTGATCCAACCAAAATGAAGTCTTTGACAACTTCAATCTTTTCTCCATTTATATGGACATTGTTTATTGTTCCAGTGGTGAAAATTTTTGTTTTCTTTCATTGAGATGCAACCCATATTGAAGGTTGTGGTCTTTGATTTTCATCAGTATTTAAGTTCTCTTCACTTTTCAGCAAGCAAATTTGTATCATCTGCATATCACAGAATGTTAATGAGTCTTCCTCCAATCCTGGTGCCATGTTTTTCTTCATATAATCCAGCTTCTCAGATTATTTGCTCAGCAGACAGAATGAATAATAGGGTGAAAGAATACAACACCATTGCACATCTTTCCTAATTTTAAACCATTCGGTGTTCCCTTGCTCTGTTCAAACAATTGTCTTTTGGTTTATGTATACGTTCCTCATGAGCACCATTAAGTGTTCCAGAATACTCATATTTTGCAATATTGTCCATAGTTGTCATGATCCACACAATCAAAAGCCTTTGCGTAGTCAATAATGCACAGGTAAACATCTTTCTGGTATTCTCTACTTTCAGCCATTACCCAATGAATTACATATTCAACTGGTTCACCTCTATTTGGAATGGGAACAAATAGAGATCTCTTTAATCAATTGGCCAGGTAGTTGTCTTCCAAATTTCTTGGCACAGATGAGTGCCTCCAGTGCCACATCACTCTGTTGAAATATTTGTTTGAATTCCATCACCTCCCAGTGCCATGTTCTTTGCCAATGACTTCAATGCACCTTAGACTTCTTCCTTCAACATCATTGGCTGTTGATCATATACTACCTCTTAAAATAATGGAACATAGACCACGTCTTTATTGTTTAGTTACTCTGTGTATTCCTTCCAACTTCTTTTGTTACTTTCTACATCATTCACTAATATGACCTTAGAATCCTTAAAACCAAACATCCAGATTTGAGTATTTTCTTTAGTTTGCTTTGCTTAAAAAATTCTGAGTGTTTTCTTCACTTTTGTTTTTTCAATTCCAGGTCTTTGCATATTTTGTTATAATATTTGACTTTGTCTTCTCAAACTGATTTTGAAATTTTCTGCTCAACTCTAGTACCTTATCACTTCTTCCAATTGCTTTAGCATCTCTATGCTTGGAGTAAGTTTCAGAATCTCTTCTGACATCAATTTGATATTTTCCTTTTTTCTTTTCTTTTCTTCTGAAATACCTTTTTCTTGCTTCCTGTCTGATGTTCTTGATGTCATATTCTGACCAGAAGAGTTGCAGATTATATTTAGCAATATATATGATGATATTGTCCTTCTCCCTTGTTTTTCCCTCAAATACAGTCAATTTGGCTTCTGCTATTCATCCAGTAAGGTTCACAATAATATTCACCATTTGTATTGTTAGTAAAATGTATTGAAATATTAGAAAGTATAAAAGAAGATAGACAATATGCCAAATAAGATAGTAATGATGAAATAAAAAATGATGATTTTCAACTATTTAAGGGGCATCATATAATCAAGATCCAAAGGTTTTGATGGAAGAAGCTTATGCTCTAGATTAGGTACTGCCAAAAACATAGGGTTCTAGAAACTGTTGAGATACCTACTAAAATGTTTCAACAAACTGATGCAGCTTTGGGAGCACTCACTGACCTAATTCAAGAAATTTGAAGGTCTGATACATGGCCATTTACGTGGAGACATCCATATTTGTACTTATTCCAAAGAAAGGTAATCTACTAGATTGTGGCAAATATTGAATATTGAATGCTATCATTAATATGATGTACAAGCAAAGTTTTACTAAAGATAATTAAAAAAATGGTTGCAGCAGTACATCAACATGGAGCTGCAGGAATTAAACTGAATTCAAAAGAGGATGAGGAATGAAGGAAATCACTGCTAATATCTAAGCTAAAAGCTAAGCAAAAAAAAAAAAAAAAAAAGAGAGAGAGAGAGAGATTTTTGTAATTGTTCATTGTTCTTGGGCAAGTTCAGTCTCATATAAACCTGTATAGTGTTCCTGAGTCTGTAAATCTTTTCTATAACAGAAAACTTTGTCAGTCTGCCATGAACCAACTGCTGAGCTCAAACCACCAATATTGTGGTTCGCAGTCTGTTGCTTATACTTCAAGGTGACCACATTCTCGTATATAGGTTTGCTTGTGTTTTATTAACTATTCAAAGGTATTATACTGCATGGGTAATAACACACTGTGGCTAAATTTGAGAAAAAATGGAATTCTAGAACTGTTAATTGTTTTAACAGGAAAATGTAATACTGCATGCTTTAAATTGGGAAAGGGATTTGTCAGGGTTGTATTGTTCAAATATATATCTTCAATCTATATGCTGAGGAAATAATTAGATAATTGGAATTTATGCATCAGGATTGAAATAATGTTCTCTAATAATCTGAAAGAAAACAAAAATCCACACATTTGAGTTAATAGACAATATCATGCTAAACAGAGAAAATACTGAAGCTATGAAAGATTTCATTTTATTGAAGTTTACAATGGAAGCAGCTGACAAGAAATCACACAGTGTATTGCATTAGGCAAATCTGCTTCAAAAGACCTATTAAGGTGTTAAAGAGGATAGGTATCAATTAGAGAACTATGGTGTGTCTGACCCAAATCATAGTATTTTCAATTGCTTCATGAACGTGTAAGTTGGGCAATGAACAAGGATGATTGTAGAAGAATCAATGAATTTAAATTATGGTATTTGCAAAGAATATTGAAAATTCCATGGACTGCCAGAAGAACTAACAAGTCTATCTTGGAAGAGGTCCGGCTGGAATGTTCCTAAGAAGCAAGGTTGGAAAGACTTAGCTTCAAGCATTTTTGACATTTTGTCAGAAGGGGATAGTCACTAGGAAAGGACATTATACTTGATAAAGTAGTATGGTGCTGTAGGATAAGCACAGGAATGCTATCCACAATGTCAGTGGTTCAAGTCTACCATCTTCTCAGAAACCCGAAACAGGGCTGTTATGAGTCAGAACTGACTTCATGACACTTAACAACAACAACTTAAAAAGAAAAACCCTCAGTGAAATGTAATGATACAGTGTTTGCTATATGGGCTCATTCATAATGACAATTGTGAGGAGGACAACAGGTACTGTTTACTTATGTTGTAGTCTTCCTACTTGTCACTCAGACTCTAGATTGATTTGAAAGCAACTAAAAACAATACTGGAATACTAGTATGACATTGTAGGAAAAACATTGTACAGCTAACTACAAGATTGGCAGTTCAAACACACCAGTTGCTCTTTTGAAACCTGATATATATATATAGTTTCTATTTAACTACCTACTAATGAAAATCAAAGACCACTGCCTTCAGTAAGGGTTGCACTTCATTGTAAATAAAATAACAATCCTTACCTTTGGAACATCAAATAACACCATGAAAAACAGACACAAATTTTAAGTCAAAGACTTCATTTTTCTTGGATCAACAATGAACACTCAGAGAAACAACAGTCAGGAAATAAAGTGATATATTCCAATAGGCAAATCTTTTGTACAAGACTACTTCAATAACAACATATGAGTTTGAGGATGAAGGTGCATCT
The DNA here is from genome assembly GCF_000296735.1 of Chrysochloris asiatica. Taxonomy (NCBI): domain Eukaryota; kingdom Metazoa; phylum Chordata; class Mammalia; order Afrosoricida; family Chrysochloridae; genus Chrysochloris; species Chrysochloris asiatica. The sequence continues at coordinate 9,770 of NW_006409164.1, forward strand.
GACCCAGTCATGGTATTTTCAATATCTTCATATGCATGAGAAACTTAGACAACAAATAAGGAATACTATAGAAGAATTGATGCATTTTAGTTCTAGTATTAGAGAAGGATAATGAAAATACCATGGACTGCCAGAAGAACAGCCAAAATGCTCATTCTTTTGTACATAGGATCATTTTGAGTTGAAA
>NW_006409164.1:10691-12280 GCF_000296735.1 Chrysochloris asiatica
AGCATGGGTTGGAACGACTAGATGGCACTTCACAACAACAACATTATTGTATTCTGAGAATATTTTTAGACTTTTGCCTTCTCATAAATAACTACGACATTCTAAAATAGCCTTCTTTTTTCTTTATACTTTTTCTATCATGGAACTACAGATCAATTGTAATTCAGTAAAATTGGTGATGAATTTGATATAGTTATTTCTGTTACATTTAGGGAGAGACTGAAAAATTAAATCTGATAAGAGTGTTATGAATTTATTTCTCTAAGAAGTCTATATGAAGCAGAATTCGATTTCTTAGAAGTAATAAGTTAACTACCACTTTAAAGTTCGCTCACACTTTTCAGAAAACAGAAAAAAATTGACTTTTTGTTTTTGATGTAGTAATTTGCACTAGTCATGTACTTATCATCTTAGTTGTGTACAGCTTTGAAATAGACATCATGTTGAGAAAATGAATCCTTATGTGGTCAACACTGAATAGCTAATCACTAGGTCAGCAGTTCAAACTCAGCAGGTACTCCTTGGAAACCCTATTTAAAAAAAAAAAAAGTGATCACTATTTGTCACAACTTCAGAACAGACTCAAAGGCACTTAGCAACAACAGCAAGAAAGTGAAGAAGACAAAGAAATATCTAATTTTATCAAATATTAGCTCATGTGGGATATATGAAAAGAGAATACTTTTTTTTTTTTTTAATATATATGGATCTTCTCTAGTTGGTTCCAAATTTCTTGACAAGGACAAATGAGTGTTTTCTGGGTTTCAAAATTTGTTTAAACAGATCAACAGATATTTTGTCAACATCTGGAAACTTGCTTTTGAATAATGCCTTTAGTGCAGCTTTGACTATGTCCTTCAACACAAGCAGTTCTTAATAACAATATTGTTGTTGTATGCCATCAAGTCAGAAACAACTCATAGTGAACCTTTATAGAATTTCTATGAGTAGTTGATGGGGTTGAACAACTGACCTTGTGGTTATAAGTCTAGTGCTTAACCTACAGCACCATACTAGGGTTAATTAATAATATTTTGTTGTTGTTGTAGTCAAATGCTGTGGAGTTGTTTCTGACTCATAGCAAACCTATGGATGGTGGATTTGAAAAGTGACCTTTCCAGTACTTTTCTTACAGTTCCAGATCAAGACTATCACTTAAATGATTGAACATCAAAACATTCATTGTGGTACTGTGAATGACTCTGTGTAATCCTTACATTTGCTCTTGAAGCTTCCTGATTCCTCAGTACTTTATCCAAACAATTCTTCAGTATTGCAACTTGAGACTTGAATATTTTCTTTTGTTTTTTGTTTTTTTTCAGCTTAAGAAATTCCAAGAATATTCTTCCTCTTTGGGACAGGTATTTGCACATTTCATTATAGTACTTTGCTTCTTGAGCCACCCTATGATACCTTCAGTTATTTTACTTCACCATTTCTTCTATTCACTCTAACTTCCCTGCATTCTAGAACAAGTTTCAGAGTCACTTCTGACACCTTTTTGGTGTTCTGTATCTTATTGTCTTTTGAATGACTTTTTGCTTTCTTCCTTTATTATGCCCTTAACATCATCCCTAGTCTTCTATTTA
>NW_006409164.1:13667-15073 GCF_000296735.1 Chrysochloris asiatica
TAAAACTCAGTATAAAATAATAAAACATCCTCACAACTCAGCAAATGAACAGCATTGTGGTAAAGAAAAGACTGAAGTTTTCAAGTATTTTATTTTTCTAGGCTCCATAATCAATGTGGGGAAGCAGCATTCAAGAAATCCAGTAACATATTGCATTAGGCAAATTGGCTGAAAAAAAGGATTTCTATAACATATTCAAAAGCTAAGAGGTAACTATGAAGACTAAGGTGCTTTTGAGCCAACTATGGTATTTTCAATCATATGCATGTGAAAGCTGAACAACAAATAAGGGAAACTGCAGAAGAACTGATGCATTTGAATTGTGGTGTTGGTGAACAATACTGAAAGCACCACAGACAGCCAGATTCATAAATGAATCTTTCTTGGAAGAAACACAATCAGAACACTCATTAGAAGTGAGGATGCCCATACAATTAGGATGAACCAGTGCCTTGAAAAGATAACTTGCTAAGTAAATTGGAGGATCTTAGAAAAGGAGGAAGACCCTTTTGGGTAAATTGACAGTGGCTACAATAATGGGCTCAAACATAGCAACAATTATGAAGGTGGTGCATGACAGGACAACGTTTTGTTCTGTTGTACTTAGGGTCACTATGAGTTGGAACAACTCGACAGCACCTAACAACAACAGTCCTGGTACTCTGAATTTAGACTTTGAGTTTCCTGAACTGTGAATTGAATACATTTGTCTTTGTTAAAGCCATCTATTTGTTGTATTTATTTTCAGTAACAGCAGATAATTAAGGTATCTTTATTTTTTATTAACAAAGAAGAAAAATATGAAGGCAAAGAAACTTGCAAATTTTATTACAAGATTGAAAAATAGTTTTGTTTTGTTTTTTTACTTTAGAGTGTATGTATGGCTGAAGTGATTCATATAAAATAGCTGGAAAAGATTTGTGCATTTGAATATTAGTATTTAAACTTTATTTATATTTTAAAAAGCAAATCATTAAACCTGAAAATTATTCATTGCATTTTAATATTAGCCAACAACCTTGTAGACTTTACCATGTGCTAAGCATCGTTTTAAATGCTTATTATTTAGACTAGTATTCACATTCCAATGAAATTAGATAATTATTACTTGTACAGTATATATATATACACATATATACACACACACACACATATATATATATGTATGTATATAACACAACTATGAATTGGAACCAACTTGATGGTACTTACTACAAACATTTATACAAAGGAGCCTTAGAAGAAAGGCCTGATAATCTACTATGAAAATCAGCAACTGAAAATCCTGTGGAGCAAAACTCTATTCTGACACAAATATATTCACCATGAGTCAAAATCAATTGAACAATATCTGTTTTGCTTATGGTGGTTATGTGCCATGGAGTCAATTCCAACTCATATCAACA
>NW_006409164.1:40986-45055 GCF_000296735.1 Chrysochloris asiatica
AGAGTTACCTTGTAGTCTACTAACTTTTCTCTGCATTTAGGATACTCCATTGCATCCTGTAATTTACCTGGCTTCCCCACCACCTGGGTTTCTGTTGCTGCGTTTGTCCCTTCTTTGACATTGATATGTTTATGTCCTTCGCTTGATCTCTGGGCTTCCTTGTGTTTGTTGATGTAGTATTGTTCTGTTCTGGATTCTGGTTTCTGATGGCTGTGTTCCAGGTGAGATTGCCATTCCTGTCAATCTCTGTTTGTTGTCTGTTCTTGTTGGTTCACCGTCCCCAGAACTCCCTTTAGGACGTTTTGAAGTGCTGGGTTGGTTTTGATAAAATCCCTCAGATTCTGTTTATCCTGAAATGTTTTGATTACACCATTATATTTGATTGATAGTTTTGCTGCATAGACGATTCTTGGTTGAGAGATTTTTCTTGCAGGGTTTTGTATATGTTTCCCCATTGCCTTCTTGCTTGCATGGTTTGTTCTGAGTAGTCAGCACTTAATCTAATTTGCTTGCCTTTAAAAGTTATACTTCTCTTCTCCCTGACAGCTTTTAGTATTCTTTCCTTGTCTTTGATTTTGGAAAGTCTGATTATTATATGTCTTGGGGACTTTCTTTTGGAGTCTATCTTTCCTGGGGTACATAGGGCTTCTTGAATGTTTATCTTCTTGTCTTTCAAGATGTTAGGGATGTTTTCTTCCAGAAGCTCCTCAACTATCTTCTCTGTGGATTTATTTGATTCTTCTTGCTCTGGAATGCCAATAATTCTTACATTATTCCTCTTCATGTTATCCAACATGAATCTTAGACTCTCTTCGGATTGTTTTATCCTTTTAGCTGCTTAATCTTCTGTCTTGGCAGTATTGAGAGATTTGTCTTCCAGCTCACTATTCTGGCTTCCATCTCTTCGAGTCTGTTCCTCTCATAATTCAGCCTGTTGTCTATTTCTGATATCTTGTTTTTGATCACCTGGACATCTTTTTGCAGGTTTTGAATTGTTTCCAGTGCTGTGTCAATCCTATTAGATTGTTCCTGCAGCACTTTTGTTACTTCTTCCTTATTTTCCTCTACCCCTTTTCAGACTATTTGAATTTGTTTCCATATAAGTCTTCTGAATTCCCTCTCAGGCATATCTAGAACCCACTCCTCCTCCTCTATGAAGCCTTTGTCTGTCTACAGCTCATTTGCATTTGCTGCTCTTTTCTGCTTTTGGACATGCTTCGGTAATGTTAATTGTTTCTTATTTGGCATGATTATTCTTATTTTATTATAATTATTGGTAAAATGATCAGGAGATAGCTGGTGGGTGGGTGGACAATTTGGGCCTCAGTTGGACCTGTGCCTTGGCAGTGGGTCGTTTGGGCCTTGGGCGGGTGGGTGGAGCCTAGGGCAGGTGGTTTGGACCTCTGGGGGCCTGGGTGTCAGCGACCAGGCTGCCGGAGGGTTGGGACTAGGGCGGGTGGTTTGCGCCTCAGGGGGCCTGGGTCTCAGCAGCTGGGCATCAGGCGGCTTGGGACTCGGTGGGCGGGTTGGGCGGATTGGGCCTCAGGGGGGCCTGTGCCTCAGGGACCGGGCTGAGGGTGCGTTGGGCCTTGGGGGCCCTGAACCTCAGCGGCGACCGGGCTGTGGGCCTCCTGGGCCACGTGGCAGGTAGGCGATTTGGGCCTTGGTTGGGCCTGGGACTTTGTGACCAGTCTGTGGGTGGGTTGGGCTTCGGGGCAGGCCTTGGCCTCAGTGGGCATGTCTGGGCCTTGGGCATTCCTGAGCCTCGGCGGCTTGGGGGGTGGGGAGTGGCTGCAGGGAGGTGGTGTCTTTATCTGATGACGTAAAAAATGCCTCTCTCTGTCTCTCTGTACCGTGGGTACCCCAAATTTCCTGATATCCGCACCGATCTCTCTATTTGTTCTGATTTGTTATTTTATGCTTCCACTCCTCTGGAAATGCTGCCTTCTAAACGGGGTTGCTCTAGCCCTGCACTCCAAGCTCGGTAGGAGGCGGATGCACTCGCCGGCACAGGAGCAGGAGTTGCGTGCAAGGCATGCAAAGACTCAAAATGCCTGTAATTCCTCAACAATTTGATCTTATTAAAAAACGAGTTCAGAATGTTGAAATATAAGATCTTATGCTTGCTCAAAGGCTGTCTGTCTGCTAGATGGAGGTTTCCTTTATGCGATTCTCCCCCTTTTCCCCGGAGCCTGTCTTTCCTGAGCTGTCTGGTCAGGGAAGCGCCAGAAGTCCTCTCCTCAACAATTTCTATAGGTATAACTCAATGTCATTGATTACATTTTTCAAATTCTACAACAATTTTCACCCTCCCATTTTAAGTGATTCCTACCACATTAACATATACTCTCATCTCCTAATATTTCTAATTAATCTTTCTCATTGCTGTTGTTTGGCTCAATCCCATTATTATTAAAAGAGAATTATGATCAATGTAATATAGATGTTTTATTATTATTATTAATTAAATGAACTTCTGGATGTTTACAACATTCTACCCCATTTGTTGTTATGCCCTGCAATGATTGTGCTACGTCTTTTCCCTTCTATATTGCTAATGTTGATGTTAAGTGACATTGAGTTGATTCTAACTTATAGAGAACCTGTATAGGGTTTTTGAGGAGCAGCACCAGGATTTCCTTAGCTATTAAGTCTTTAGCAATTGCATTTCCATGAAAATATCTTCTCTCCTATTTCCTTTCAAAAAAAAATGTTTAATGCTGTAATATAATCACTAGACTGCTAATTGCAGAGTAGTTGTTCAAAGTCATTAACCACTCATTGGAAACCCTATAAAGGATTGTTTTGAGTAGGAACTGACTCAACAGTACATAACACCAAAAAAACAAAAAAACAAACAAACAAAAAAAACCAACTTGTTCGTTTAATGAAGTATGGCTCTTGTATTACTTAGGTTATCTTTCATAAGCAAGTCTTTTAAATGTGAGTTGTGTTTTCTTGAACTAGCTGCAACTGTGTTCTGCCTAATCAAACTTCTGTCTAATTTGAAAGTTGGTTGACGTTATATATTTATTTTTTGTATGATTCAGAATGGATCTATGTTTTTGATTGGCACTATATATCATACCACGTTGCACAGAATCATTGATGCCACTGGCTTTTGGCTGTTTGGTTTGTCTGTTTTGTTTTGTTTTTTGAAATTATTAGATGCTTCCCTTTCAGATGTAAATTTAGATGCTTCAATAAATGGATGTAATACTGAAAGCCCTCACTCATCCATGCTAAAAAATCTGGAAGCTATTTACCTGCTGAAAAAATTAGAAGGGGCATCTATGAGTGCCCATTTCAACAACGGTGACTCAGTGAACAGACAAAACAAAAATACTATTATTACCACACACAGGTAAAATCATGCTGCAGATGATTTTTATAAAATAATTACATTTGGATAAATAGGGCACTGCCAGAAAATCAAGACAATTCAAAGGGTATATACTTATGATATAATTGCTGGATGTCAGAGGAATCTTGGGTGAAATCAGTGACTACCAGAAAGATGTGTACATGTGGTTTAGTGACAATGCAAAAATATCCAATTGTTTGCATCATAAAAGTTTATGCATAGCATTGTGACAAATGGAATCTCTAAAACTCTTAACTGTGTTAATGAGGAATGGGAACACAGAACAAGACCCAGTTGTTCCAACAGAAGAAGGGAATACTGCATTTTTTTAAATCAAGAAAACTGTGAGTCAGAATTGCATCCACTCACCATACTTATTAAATCTATATCCTTGACAACCTAAGAAACTTGACTACATGACATACATGGCATCAGGAAAAAGGAAGACTCATTGCAATCTGTGATATGCTGGGAACTACAAGCACTGAGATGCTGAGGCCCTGTGTCATGGACCAAAATCCAACATGAAGGCCCCACTCAAGATTGCTAGCCAGGGACCCTGAGGGCCAAGGAAGTGACCTCCTGACGTCCCGGGTTCACATGGACCCTGAGGGCCAAGGAAGTGTCCTCCTGACGTCCCAGGTTCATAGGCTTTTACGAACTCACTGGTGGGCTACCTCTGAATAATTTTCTTTGGTCTTATTA
>NW_006409164.1:45867-60416 GCF_000296735.1 Chrysochloris asiatica
GCTTTACAGCCATGCTGCTTGCCATGCAGGCTCTGTCTGCAGTTTTGCATCCACTCTGGTCTCGGGGTGTCTCTTTTTTCTCTCATTGCATTTTTGTGTGTATTCTTTTTCTATTTCTTTCACTGCCAGATCTCCCTACTTCGTGAACCAAACTTCCCTGTCGAGGCAGGTCCCCAACAGTGTTATGCAGATAATATGAATTTGCATGCTGAAAGTGAAGAGGACACGAGGCACTTGCTGATTAAAATGAAAAACTATGTTCTTCATTATGGAATACACTAAACATAAAGAAAACAAAAATTCTCATTACTAAGCCAGTAACATGGTAAACATATAAAATATTGAAGTTGTCAAGGATTTAATTGAAACTGAGACCATAATCAATATCCGTGGAAGCAGCAGCTAAAAAGTCAACCAACATATTGCATTGGGCAAATCTGCTGTAAAACACCTTTTGAGGGTTAAAAAGCAGAGATATAATTTTGAGGACTAAGGTACACCTGATCCAGTATGCTTCTGAATGTTTGGGCACTAAAAGTATCATGAATAGAGGTGGAACACTGTCAGAGAGCAGCAGAATATAGAAATTGAAACACAATGAAGAACAACAGAATATTATTAGATATATTGCCAGAAGAGGAACCCTTCACATTGTAAGGCACTCAAAATACGACTGGGGAAGAGTTGTCTCCTTAAAATAGAGTTAACTGTGGTGACACAAATGGAGTAATGATTTTGAGATCTTCATTTACTAATGGGACACAGCTCAAAATGACTATAAACAGATGCAAACATCAATCAATTACTAGAACATGAGTATATAAAGCATGAATCTAGGAAAATTAAGTTGTCAAATATAAAATGCAATGCATAAAGATTGATATACTAGGCATTAATAAGGTGTAATTGATTGTTATATGAGTTATTATGCTGGGAATTACAAATTGAAGAGGAATGGCATAATTTTCATTATCAAAGGAACATATTAAGATCTATTTTGAAGTGTAGTGCTGTCCGTGATAATATTCACATACCTAAAGGAGCTCTGGTAGTGTAGTGGTTACGAATTAAGCTGGGAACTAACTGCAAGGTCAGCAGTTCGAAACTATCAGCTGTTCCACGGGAGAAAGATGAGGCTTTCTGTCCTGTAAAGATTTACAGCCTCTGAAACCCTGTGTAGGCTCTCTATGAGTTGGAACCGACTCCACGACACATAACAACAACATCAAAGGAAGACAAGTTAATAAAGCTATTATTCTTACCTACACACCCACCACTAAACCCAGTGACAATAAAACTGAAGAATTTAAACAACTTCTTCTGAAATTGATCAAATATGAAATCAAGAAGCATTGATAATTACAAGTGATTGGAATTTAAAGGTTGGAAACAAAGAGGAAAAATGAGTAGTTGGAAAACACGGCTTTGGTGTTAAAAAATAAAAATTTGAAATGATAGAATTTGGAGACCAATAACATATTCATTGCAAATACCCTTTTTAAACAACATAATATATGACTATATACATGGACCTCACCAGAAGGAATACACATAAATCAAATTGACTACATCTGTGGGAAGAGACAGGAAGAAAGCCCAATATGATCAATCAAAAGAAAGGTAGGGGCAGACTGTGGAGCAGACCATCTGTTAATCATATATAAATTCAGATTGAAGCTTAGTAAAATTAAAACAAAGCCATGAGAGCCAAAATATGACCTCGAACACATCCCACCTTAGAAATAATCACAAGAACAGACTCAACGCATTAGACACTAACGACCAAGGCCAGAAGAGTTGTGGGATGACATACAGGAAGAAAGCAAAAGGTCATACAGAAAACAAGAAAGAAGTAAAATATCAAAATGAATTTGAAAAGATATTCTTAAATGTGTTTTCTAGCATAGAGTTGTTAAGGCAAAAGGAAGAAATACATACTTGAAAGAGTTTAGTAGAACATTTTAAAGGAAGCCTTGAGAAGAAAATGTCAAGTATATCATTAAATGTACTAAAAACTGGAATAAATAACTTAAACAAAACAAAAGGAAAAGATGGTGTTGATAGATTCCTTCTAGTTGATTCAGTGGCATTTAATACACAACAAAATGAAAAATTGCTTCATTCTTTTGTCATCATAATCACTGGTAATCTGGAGCCCATTGTTGCTGCCAATCCATCTTGTTGGTGTCTTACTTTTTTTCACTGTCTATCTACTTTACTTAGCATGATGTCCTTCTCCAGGAACTGGACCCTTCTGATAATATGTGCAAAGTATAAGAGACAGTCTCCCAATCTTTGCTACTAAGGAACATTCTAGTAGTACTTCTTCCAATACAGATTTGTTTGCTCTTCTAGCAGTCCATGGTACTTCTAATATTCTTTATCAACACCATAACTCAAATGTATCAGTGCTTATATGGGCTTCCTTACTCAATGTCCAACATTCATATGCATATGAAACTACTGAAAACTCCCTGGCTTTGGTTAGGCGCACCTTAGTACTCACACTGACATCTTAGCTATTGAATACTTTAAAGAGATCTTATGCAGCAGATTTACCTAATGCAATACATCCTTTGATTTCATGACTCCTGCTTCTATGTTGCTGCTCAACAACTTCAATCTGTTATCCATTATCATGATGTTGTTTATGGGCCCATTGGTGAGTATTTCTGTTTTCTTTACATTGAGGTGCAACCCATACTGAAGACTGTGTTCTTTTATCTTTTTCACTATATGGTTTTATGTCTTCTTCACTTTCAGTAAACAAAGATGTATCATATGCTTATCACAGGTTATTGAGTATTCCACCAATCCTGATGCCATATTCTTATTCATAAAATCTAGCTTCTCAGATTCTTTGATCACTTTACAAAATGAATACATGTGATAAAACAATACAACCGTGGAGCACAAATTTCATAGTTTTAAACCATTCAGTGGCTCTTTATTCTGTTTGAATGTCTGTGTCTTGGTTTACATAAAGGAATGCAATTAAGTGTCTTGGAAAACTCATTCCCAGCAATGTGTGTTCACAGTTTCTCATAGTCCACACCGTCAAAAGCCTTTGTATAGTCTATAATGCACAGGTAAACATCTTTCTGGTGTTCTCTGTCCTCAGCACAGATCCATCTGAAGTCATTAATGATATCCATCAATCCACATCCCCATTTGAATACCATTTTAACTTCTGGCAGTTCCTTGTCAATGTACTGTTGCAGCTATTTTTCAAAATCATTAGCATAATTTTATTGCTTGTGACATTTATAATATTAGTCAATGATTTCTACTTTATGAAAGGTCACTTCTCTTTTGAATTAACACAAATATATATCTCTTCTAATCACTTGACAAGATATTGCAAAATTCTTGGCATAGATGAGTGAATGATTATAGTGCTCTATCAGTTTGTTGAAAGGTTTCAATGCATATTCCATCAATTCCTGGAGGCTTTTTCTTTGTACTTTGGACTTCTTCCTTCAAAACCAAGGACACTCGATCATGTGTACTCTTGAAATGGTTGAACATTGTCCATTTCTTTTTGGTACAGTGAATCTGTGAATCCTTTATATCTTCATTTGATGCTTTCTACATCATTCAATATTTTGCCTATAGAATCCATCAATATTGCAAGTAGAGGCTTGAGCTTATTCTTCAATACTTTTGGCTTGAAAACTGCTGAGTGTATTCTTCCTTTTGGCTTTCTAACTCTAGATTTTTTAACATTTCATTATAATATTTGACTTTAGCATCTCAAGCTGCCCTTTGAAATTTTCCCTTCAGCTCTTTTATTTTCTTATTTTTTCGAGTTACTTTATCCTCTGTATGCTAGAAAGCAAGTTTCAGAGTCTCTTCTGACATCAACTTTGTTCTTTTCCTTATTATTTGTCTTGTCGATGATGTTTTTGTTTTTTCCTCAGTGATGTTTGCAATGTCTTCCCACAACTCTCCTGGTCTTGGCTAATTAGTATCTAACACATCAAATATACTTTTGAGATAAATTCAGGTTGGATATGTTCAAGATTAAACTTGGGCTCTCATGAACTTGTTTTAAATTTCTTCAGCTTCAGCCTAACCTTGCCTATGAGCTGTGACAAATATGTAACATATTACAAATATATAACATATGAATATGTTGCACATTCTGCCCCTGGTCTTGTTTTGACTGATGATATTGAGTTTTTCCTCTGTATCCACAGATGTAGCCTATTGGATTATTTTGTATGCCATCTGGTGAGTTCTATGTGCATAGTCATCATTTATGTTTTTTTTTTTTTTTAAAAAAGGCTATTTGCTATGAATAAGTCATTGGTCTTGCAGAATTCTGTCATGTGGTCTCCAATATCATTTCTATCAACCAGACTGTATTTTCCAACTATTTATCCTTCCTCTTCTTTTGTAAATATTGCAATTCAATCACCATTGGTTATCAATCCATCTTAATTGCATGCTTGATAATTTTCAGAATGAAGAACTTCATAGAATTCTTCAATTTAATCATCACTGATTTTAGTGGTTGTTGCATAAATTTGAGTAATAGTTGTATCCATTAGTCTTCCTTATAGACATATGGATATCATCATAGGATAATGGGAGTTCTGGTATAGCATGGTGGGTTAGTCCACTGGACTGAAAAATTGTCTTGAATTGCAGTCAGAAGTTCAAGCTCACCATTCACTCCTCAGAAACCCTATGCAGTGTCACAACTGGTTGGAACCAATTCAACGGCACATAACAACAACAACTATATTATACTTCAAGTATACTTCAATGGACAGCATTATACTTAAAGATTGATCTTGAAATGTTCATTTTGATGATGAATGTGACATCATTCCTCTTTTTCATTCCTGACATAATAAACCATTTGATTGTCAGATTTGAAACGGCCAATACTAGTCCATTTCAGCTATCCTATAACTAGGATCTCAGTCTTCATGTGTTGCATTTCATTGTTGAAAACTTCCAGTATTCCTAATCACTACTACATATAATTCATGTTCTGATCATTAATGGAGGAAATAATACACTCCGTGTTTCTCAAGCTGAAAAAAAATTAAGAAAAATTCAAATGTCATCTTAACAATATTGAAGGATTATATGGGTAAAATGTTTAATAATGCAGAATGCATCAAAATAAATGGATAGAACATGCTAAGCCAATGACCAAAAAGAAATGGTAAAAGTATCATGAAGTGGGAATTTTACTAAAGAAAGAAGTCCATGATAAATTGAATTCATTGGCAAAGATCAAGGCTCCAGGAATATATACTGATATATTTCAACAAACCGCTGTGGCACTGGAGGCACTTACTCATCTATACTATGAAATTTGAAAGACAGTACCCAGGCCACCAGATAGGAAGACATCTATATCGGTGCCCATTCCAAAGGAATGTGGAAAACTTTGTATAATATAATTCATGTCTCATGCAAGCAAAATTTGGCCAAAGACAATTCAAAAACCACTGCAAAAGTACATCAACACGGAACTGTCCAATGCTTAAACTGGATTTATACAAAATCATGGAATGAGGGCTATCATGCTGATATCAGATGGATCTTGGCTGAAATAAATGAGTATCAGAAAGATGTTTACCTGTACATTATTGACTATGTAAATATCTTTGACTGTATAGATCTTAACAAGTTATGGATAACATTGGCAAATATGGGTATTCCAGAACACTTAAATGTGCTCATAAGGAATCTATAGATAGATTAAGAGACAATTGTTTAAACAGAACAGAGAACATTGAATGGTTTAATGTCAGGAAAGTTGTGCTCCAGGGTTGTATTATTTCAACATGCTTATTCAATCTGTTGTTGTTAAGCACTGTCGAATCTGTTCTGACTCATAGCGACCCTGTATAGGGTTTCTGAGGAGAAGTTGGTGGGTATGAAATATTGACCTTGTGGTTTGCAGTCCAGTCTGATACTACAGCACCACACTGGGAATCCATTCAGTCTTTATAATTAACAAATAATTTAACAAGCTGTATATTATTAAGAAGAATCTGGCATCAGGATTGGAGGAAGACTCCTTAGCAACAGGCTATATGTAGATGATACAAATTTCCTTGCTGAAAGTGAAGACTACTGGACATACTTCCTAATGAAAACCAAATACCACAGACTTTTGTGGGAATCTCAATGTAAAGAAAACAAACACCTTACCATTGAACCATTAAATATCATCATAATAAATATAGAAATATTGAAGTTCTCAAAGACTTCATTTTTCTTGGGTCCATTATAAACACTCTTGGAAGCAACTTTGAAGAAATTATACGATGTAAGGGTTTGAAAAATCTGCTGCAGAAGACCTCTTTAAAGTTTTCAAGGGCAAAGGTATCAGTTTGAGGACTAAGGTACACCTGACCCAAGTCATGGTATTTTCAATTTCCTCATATGTATCTGAAAGTTGGACAATGAATAAGGCAGACAACTGAAGAATCAATGCATTTGCATTATGATGTTGGAGAATAATATGGAAAGTACCATGGACAACCAGAAAAACAAACAGGTCTGTGTTAGAAAATGTACAGCCAGAGTGCTCCTTCGAGGCAAGGATGGCAAGATTTTGTCTCTCATACTACAGACATATTATTATAAGGGACCAGTCCCTGGAGAAGGATATTATGTTTGATAAATTGGGCTTCAGAAAAAATAAGAACCTCAATGAAATTATTTGGAATAGTGACAATAGAAATGAGCTCCAACTTAACAGTTGTGAGGATGGCACAGGAATGGGCAGTGTTTCTTTCTGTTGTTCATAGGGTTACTATGATTCAGAACTGACTCAATGGAATCCTAACAACAACATTGCAACAATTTCACTCAGCATAATATCCACCAAGTTCATTCATATTATGAGGTGTCTTGCACATTCATCGTTATTCTTCACTGTGGCATAGTATTTCAGTGTTTGTGTTTGTTTATTCATTCTTCCATTGATGGGCATTTAGGCTGTCTCTATCTTTTGGTTATTGTGAATAGTACTTTGATGAACATCAGTGGACATATATCTACTCATATCCTGTCTCTTATTTCTTGTGGATATATACCAAGTAGAGGAATTGCTTGATCATATGGTATTTCATTTTCAACTTTCTGAGGAAGTACCATACTGTCTTCTACAGTTGTTTAAAAATATTTTACAGTCTGAAAAGCAATGCAAGAGATTCACAGTCTCTCCACAACCTCACTACCATTTGTTGTTTAGTATTTTTTAGAACTTTACTCAAATGCCTTTGTGATATCATATATCATTTTTATTTTGTTTTGCATCTCTAGTGTGGCACTCTAGGACAGGGACTGAACTGTGAATGATAAGATTAGTAATTCTGAACCACCTTCTGCTCCTTAGAAACATTATACAGGGTCACTATGATTTATAATTGGCTGGAGGGCACTTAACAACAAGAATGACAAAGGTAAATGATCACTAACATTCCTTCACGTGTTTGTTGGCTATGTGAATCTCTTCTTTGATGAAATGTCTGTTCATGCCATAGTCACATTTTTTAATTGGGCTGTTTGTCTTTTTCTTGGAGAGATGTTTTGGTTTTCTATAAATTGTCTGATGTTGTTTTTGTTAGGTACCATTGAGTTGGCTTAAACTCATAGAGACCCTATGCACAACAGAAAGAAATGCTGCCTGTTACTATGCCATAGCTATAATAGTTGTTATGCTTGATCCAATTACTGTTACTACTGTGCCATTCTATCTAGTTGGAGGTCTTCCTCTTCACTTACCCTCCATGCACTGGTCCCTTCTGACATCTCCGAAGTATGAGACACAAAGTCTCATGTTGGATTCTAAGGGACATTCTGGCTCTAATTCTTCCAACACAGATTTTTTGTTTTTTCTGGAATCCATAGTGCTTTGAATATTCATCATAACTCAAATCCATCAATTATTTTATTGTCTTCCTTATTAAAGGCCAATCTTTTGCAAGTATATGAGTCAATTGAAAATACCATGGCATATGTCAAGTGTACGTTAGACATCAAAATGATACATATATTTTGTTTTGTTTTGTTTTGTTTTTCCCCCCTTGAATGCTTTAAAGAGATCTGCAGATTCTTAAAAGATTACTAATCTTTTGATTTCTTAACACCTTCTTCTATGAATGTTGTTTACAGATCCAAACAAATGAAGTATTTGACAACTTCAGTCTCTTCACTAGTTATCATATTATTTATTGGTCCAGTTGTGAGGTTTTTAGTCTTTACATTGAGGTGCAATACAAAATTGTAATCTTTCACTTTCATCAATAAGTATTTCAAGTTCTCATCACTTTCAGCAGGCAAGACTTTATCTTTTGCATATTACATGTTGTTAATGAGTCTTCCTACAGTTCTGATGCAATGTTCTTCATATAATTTAACTTCTCAAATTATTTCCTCAGAATGCATATTGAATAAGTATGTTTGAAGAATATCACCCTGGAACATACTTTTCTTGATATTAAACATGCAGTATATCCTTGTTCTGTTCAAAAGACTAACTCTTTGTCTATGTACAGGTTCCCCATGCTCATACCCATTCTTTGAAATGTAATCCATAGCTTGTCATAATCCACATTGCTGAAAGTTTTGTATAGTCAATAAAGCATAGGTAAGCATCATCTATCTAGTATTCTTTGCTTTAAGCCTAGATTAATCTGACATCAATAATTATATCCCTCTTTTCATGCTGTTATCCAAATCTTGTTGAACCTCTAGAAGTTCCCTGCTAATATGTTCTGGGAGTCATTTTTTGATTATCTTCAGTAAAATTTTATTTTCAATGTGATATTAATGATATTGTTCAATATTTTTTGCATTTTGGGGGAGTCACAACTATTTGGAATGTATAAAATATGGATCCCTCCCAATTGATTGTCCAGATGGCTATCTTCCAAATTCCATGGTACAGTTAGATGAGTGAGTGTTTCCAGTGCTGCACTAGTTTGTTGGAAACACTCAGTTTGCCTTCCCTCAATTACTACAGCATGTGTTTTGCCAATATGTTCAGTGAACCTTAGGCTTCTTCCTTCAGTGTCATTGATTCTTGTTTATATGTTACCTCTTGAAATGGTTGAAATTGGACCTTTTATTTTGTGTACAGTGACTCTGTATATTCCTTGCATTTCTTTTGAAGCATTATTCATATTTTATCCATGGATTTTTACAACATTGCATAGCAATGTTTGATTTTTTGTTTGTTTCTGTTCTTTCAGCTTAAAGATGCTGCATGTGTTCTTCACTTTTGGCTAACTCCAAGTCTTTGTACACTTCATTATAATATTTCACTTTGTCTTCTCAAGCATTCTTTGGAATTTTCTGTTCAGCTCTTTTACTTTTTCATTTCTTCATTAGTTTTAGCTTCTCTATGTTCATTAACAAATTTCAGAGTCCTATCTAGGAATCATATTGGCCTTTTATTTCTTTTCTGAATTTTTAATGATCTTTTTTTTCTTGTATGATGTTCTTCTTCTTGTTCAATAGCTTTGAACTTTGGTCATGATATGTCATTAAAAAAAAAAAAAAAAAAAAAAAAGTTTTCCAAGTCTGTGAACTGTCTTTTTACTCCTTTGGCAAAATAATTTGATGCAATAAGAATTAAATTATTAAAATGTCCCAGTCATCTGTTTTGTCTTCTGCTGTTTGCATATTTTAGTTATGTTTGACAGTGCATTTATGCCATCTATTAGAACCTCTGGGCTGCTAGGATGGCACTGTAGAATCAGCATTGGACTGTTAACCACAAGGACAGCAGTTCATACCCACAACTGTTCCTTGGAAACCCTATACAGGGTCACTTTCAGTCCAAACTGACACTACAGCACTTAACAATAACAACAACAATTAGAACCCTTAAGCTTGTTCCTATATTTTCATTGAGTAGCACTGTGGGTTAATGAACTGGACTGCAAGATCAGTTTGAACTGCAAGGGCAGTGGTTCAAGCTCACCAGCCACTCCTTGGAAACTTTACAAAGTGTAGTTATGAGATAGAAATGTCTCAAGAGTACCTAACAACAACAACAAAAAGTTTTACATTTGGTTCTTTAGTCCACGTTAAGTTTGTTTTTGTATATAGTTTGAGTTATGGGTCTTGTGTCATTCTTCTGCAAATGAATTTCGAGTTTTTCCAGCACCATTTGTTGAACAGATTATCTCTTAAAAATTTCATGTGATTTGTCCCTTTGTCAAAGAGCACCTGATTATATGTGAATGGATTTACTGCTTACTTCTCTGTTGCATTCTGTAGATATATGTATCCTGTATATCTTTGATGTTATAGCTGGTGTGTTTGGACCATGAAACTTGCCCTTCAAATGAACTTTTCATTCCAGTACTTATCCTACAGCACTACACTGGACACCAGGACTTGATTATACCACTATCAGGCTGTTTTGAACACTACTGTGGCTGTGAAATAGTTTTTGAAATCAGGAAATGAGAGGTCTTAAACTTTACTGTTTTTTCTTAAGCAATGATTTGCTTATCTGAGGTCTCTTTCTTTATCTATAAAGTTAATAACATATTTTTGCATTTATTTAGAGAATGAATTTGTAAGCTGAATTGAGATTGCATTATGTCTATGGATAGTGTTGATAGGTTTACAATGTTATGTACTTGTACCCATGGCCATGGTGTTTCCATCCATTTTTGTAACTCTCTTTTGGTTTCTTGTAATAGTGTTTTATAATTTGTTTTGTTTTTTGTTTTTTTGTATAGGTCTTGAGGTAGGGTTTGTGGTTGACTAGGCAGAAAGGCTGTGCAGAAATAAACATGAAAAAAACAGATGAAACATATTCGGAGGGAGATCCTAGAACCCTGAACTTCAGATAAAGAAATTCACAAGTAGATCAAATGCTTACCAGGAGAAAGGTTTGGAACACAAGCAAAAAAAGGAGGTTATTTCTGATTTGGGGCAGCCAACATGTCCCACTGAAACAATTTTGGATGGGGGTGAGCATATAGAAGGTCAAGGCCATCGTAGAAATCTACCAGTGATTTACAGAAAGTTAGATCTGAGTATTATTATTTTTTCCTTTTCTTTCTCTTCTTTTTCTCTTTATGTTCATTTCCTTTTTAGTGTCCAGAGGTAAGACCTGTATAAGGAGAAGGAGACACCTCTGGGGAAAGTTATACACCATACAGAAGGTGCCCTGCCACACAGATTGCTAGGGGGAGAATTGAAGGGGGGAGTAAAGAAACAACAGAAAGAGCCTGCACCAGGAGTCTCTCTCAAACCAGGTTTTACAAGTCCTGGCCTGGTTCTCTCTAGGAGAAACAGCTTAATGGACTTGAGGGGAGGAAAAAACAAAACAAAACAAAAAGTTGATGTTAGATCAAAGAGGCACAGCGGGAACATCAAGAAATTTCTCAGGTGGCTTTAAAGGCAATAATCCATTGTTGTTGTTAAGTGCCTTTGAGTTGATTCCAACCCATAGTGACCCAGTATAGGGTTTCTGAGGAGCAGATGGTGAGCTTGAACTGTCTACCTTGCAGATCAAATGGCTTTGCAGTCTGACGCATTAACCCACACTGCCACACGAAGAATCTATTAGGTGGTACTAAAGAATTAATCTTATTTTCCCATCACTGCTTCAGGATTATCATAATTAATTTTGAAAATGTCTTCCCTTTTTCCAATTTTATTGTCTTTATATCCCCCCCCCTGGGTTTTATGACTTTCATTTCTAATCTTGATCTTGATACTCCTTCTATATTTTGGGAGCTATATCTCTTTTTCCTTACCAAACAAGAGACAGCAACTGTGGCCATATACCCAAGCTTCAATTGTAAAAAACCGACCAGTTGGGCAATAGCCAATACCAGCTGTTGTACACCAGAGCAGTGTCTACCACCAACAGAGACTAAAATGATCAGTTAGAAAAAATATATACTGAACTAATTGCAATAAAAAACAATCCCTGATAGCATAAAACTTAAGTCAAAAAACTAGATTAAGAGATAAAGAAAGACATTATCTCATGATTATAGGGTCAATTGAACAAGTGAACATAACCATAAGTATCTATGCTCCCCCCAAAAAGCTCCAAAATGTATAAAGCAAACCCTAATAGAATTAAAGAAAGAAACAGACAGCTTTATAATAGTATTGAGATATTTTAATATACTATTTCTTAAGGTCAGCGGTTCGAAACTACCAGCTGCTCCGCGGGAGAAAGATGAGGCTTTCTACTCCCGTAAAGATTTACACCCTCGGAAACCCTATACAGGGTCGCTATGGGTCGGAACCGACTAGATGGCACATAACAACAACAACATTTTTGAAAAACACAGAATAACCAGAAAGAACCACAACAATGAAAAAGAGGAACTAAGCAACACAATCAACCAACTTGACCTCATAGATTTGTACAGAGTGTTCAACTCAATAACAACACAATACACATTCTTTTCTAGGGCACATGGACCATTCTCCAGAATAGACCTGTGTTAGGTCCCAAGTGAGTCTCAATAAATTTAAAAATTTCAAAATTCTGCAAAACATCTTCCTTTTTGTAGGTCTTTTGTTTCTCTGTTGAGATTTATTTTCAAGTATTTATTTAACATTTGTGTGGCTATTGTAAAGGGCATTGTTTTTCTGATTTCTTTTTCAGAGCTGTCTTTCTTAGTGTAGAGTAATCCTACTGATTTTTGTATCTTGATCTTGGGCCCTACCACTTTGCTAAATCTTTCAATGTTTTTTTTTGTTGTTAAGTATTGTTGAGTTGGTTCCCACTCATAGAGACCTTGTATAGGTTTCTGAAGCTTTATATGTTTGCATGTGCAGAAGGCCACATCTTTCTATTGCAGACTGGCAGGTAGGCTCAGACCCCAGGCCTGTGATGCACAGTTCAGTGCCTATTGTGTGGAGTTATCATGTTCCTGAATCTTTAAAAAATTTGGGATTTTTCTACATATAGAAAAATATCATTTGCAAATAGAAAGATTTTTACTTCTTCTTTGCCAATTTGGATGCCTCTATTATCCCTTTCTTGTCTCATAGTTCTGTCTAAAACGTACAGCACAATATTGAATAGGAGGAATATAAATTGCATACTTATTTGGTTATTTTTTGCAATTCTTTGTTTCTCTCCATTGAGAGTAATGTTTAATGGTGGGTTTGTATTCTTGTTATTTTGTTGTTAAGTACCATTTATTCAGTTTCAACTCATAGGGACCCTGTATAGGGTTTCTGAAGAGTAGCTGGTAAGCTTGAACCACTATCCTTGTGGTTCAAAAAACCATTAACCCAAAATGCCACTCTTAATTATGTTGAGGAATTTCCCTTCCATTCCTATTCCTTTTAATGTTTTTATCAGAAATGGATTTTTTTTCAAATGCCTTTTTCTGTATCTATCAATGAGATCATATGATTCTTTTCCATTGTTTATATATCTGGTGAATTACCTTGACTATTTCTCATATGTTTCTTATTGTTACTTCTTAAAGTCTCAATTTCACACGCATCTGCTGCACATGATCAAGCATCCAGTGATAACAGGTGTTTTCCAACACTTTAATGTAACTGAGAATAGTATACTTTTTTATCTCTACAAAAGTTTTCCAAGCCAATTATCTTTGTTATATCTTATTCTGGATTTAACAAAGAATTCATTATCAAAAATATGTAGTACATACGTTCTCACTTTTAGTCAATAGTATCTAAAGACATTTGAAAAGGTGGGAAAAGCACCGATTAAAAGCATTAATGAATAATTTACAAAAGTCTCTGTTTAAGAGAAGCTGGGTAAAAGTTGGTAAAACTATGTTGGTGAGGGTATAGTGTTTCACAGAACTTGCACTTATGAAATTATACTTCTAAGATAGACTGACAATTAACTTATGTGTTGTTAATTTAGTAATTAGTTTTTCTGTATGTTAAATTAGATTAAGTATATATTCATTTGAGTTGAATTGACATTAATGAAAAACAATGAAAACAAACTTAGTTTACTCATTAGCCATTGTTATTTTTAAGTGTAGCCCAGAGACCATTGATTAATTAATTTTGTTTTTAAGAATATTTGTGTCCACTCGGTAATTGTTTTAGATTATTTTAATTATTTAAAAATGAGACTAATCACAATTATATTCTCTTACAAGACAGTAGATTGTACATTTGTGATTTTATTCCGTGATTTTAGATGAATTAATAAATCTTCGTATATCTAAATTAAAATTATTGAACTTATATCACATGGAATGCTTATAAAAAAATCCCCTGCTAAAGAACAAACAAGATGGCAGATCAGATGGAAGTGCAGTAAAGGAGCTCCGCCAACAGCAACACAGAATACCCAACCACCAGGCTCAGGGGATGGTCCCAGAACTCTGAACCACATTTAAAAGAATATTCAGAAGGTTGTGGCAGAAGCAAGAAATCTATTGCTTTCTAATTCAAGACGCTCAGCTGCTTGGGGAGCCACCATCTTGGGTGAGACCAAGCGGGGAAAGGATCGGAGTGGCCACAGACGCCTGGCAGAACCACAGAGATAAATGTGTGGACATTCTTCTCTTTTGGTAGCTGTTCATTGGTCC
>NW_006409164.1:62631-68729 GCF_000296735.1 Chrysochloris asiatica
AAAAAAAAAAAAAATCCCCTCCTAATGTGATGTAATTGAAAAATCATTCTAAACAAATTAAAAGTGATTAAAATAAACATTACAAATTTATGAGGGTTGAGCAAAATGGCAACTTACCCACTGAACAACAAATTAAAACAAGAATAGACTGAGATCAAAGAAGCCAAAGGCCAGCTGAGTTTGTAGAAGAATTGAAGTAAGTCCAGAAGATGGGAAGAGCAAAAGTATGTCTGGCAAAGAAACTGTGAGCATCTGCTTGCTAGCATTGAAAGTCCTCCCTATCCCTTATATTTTGGGACAGGGCTCAGAAACATCCTAAACAGAGAACACAAAAAGATAGCTTTCATTTTATGACACACAAATTGAATGTGGGTGCTGGTGACCTACAAAATTTGTAGAGGGAACAGGGAGAATCTGGCCCTGTAAGAAAGAGCTGTTGAATCTCACTGAGGCTCAAGATAAATTGAACCTGGATGGAAAAATTGGCAACAGGACAAGGAGAATACTTCAGAATTATTGTTTACACATAGGGAAATACTGTTGTCTTTGCCAACAATGAAATGCTGTGGGAAAGATATAGATTTCCTCACACATTTACTATAGGAAAATTGGGCCCCATCATCTTCTCAGGATCTGTAGCCACCTAAACCTCCTCTTCTACACATGTACACTGAATTTCAAAAATCAAGCATCCAGAAATCTTGTTGAAACACTTAAAAAAAAAACAATAATAATAATAAAAAAAAGGATAAAAGTACCTTGGCAGGTAAACACACTAGACTTAAATTTCTGATTGAACTACGAGGTCAGTGGTTCAAACTCACCAGCTGCTCCTCAGAAACACTACACAGAGTAAATTTGAGTGGGAAGGAACTTAATGACACTTACCAAAATCAAAAAGTGATTCTCAGGAGAAGATACCAAGGACATGTTCTGACTCAAATTGATCTTATGGGTCAGAGTGGAACTGCTCTGTGGTGTTCCAAAGGTTGTAAGTGTTTGTGAATTGCCAAGTCTTTTTCCTACAGATTCACTAATGTGTGTGGGGCCACACATTAGGTGAGAAATTTTGCCTCAAAAAAAGGAATATAATGTTAAAAGATTAAAAAAAGATCAAAGTGGAACAACAAAAAAATATATAGTAAAATGCATTACAATAGAAGAAATACCAATCAACAGGAAATCAATGATAATGTAAATTTATCCAATATAGGCCAGAGAAATGCAAAAAATAATGATTTTCAGACTTTGGTGCTAAATGCCTTTAAAGAAAACAAAAATCCCATAGACAACTAACTTGCAGAAATCAGGAAATGAATGAAGGTACAACATGAGAAGCACAATAAGGAACCTGAAAACATCAAATTAACAAATTGGGTAATTATAGCAGAAGAATAAAGCAACTGAACTAGAAAATGCAAGAGAAACAATAGATAATAAAAAGTGAATAGAAGGAAGACAGAATCAATGAAGTAGAAGAAAATCACTGAAAAACAAAGAAAGAAAAAAATAAAGAAAAGTAGACAATTCCCCCAAAATATGGAATTCAACAATGAAACCTAACATTAGAATTATTGGAATTCCACAACAAATAATGATAAAGAAACAATTTTTGAAGAGGTATTTATAGGAAATTCATCATTTGAACATAGGATCAAGTCTGCAATTACAGAAAGCTACATGAATCCAAATGAGAAGACATAATAGGATCAATGGTACAACATATGCTAGGAAAATTCTTTACAAATAAAGAGATAATCCTGAAAGTAGTAAGGGAAATACGCAACATAACATGCAAAGCCATTGAGAATAATTCCACTCATAAAAACCGCAGGGATAATAGAATAAAACACTGCCTGGTCCTCTTCTCTTCCAGCAAGCAAGCTTGTGTTTTCTGCATATTTCAGGTTGTTAATGACCCTTCCTCCAAAATGTGATTCTGTGTTCTTCTTCATATACTCCAGTTTCTCATATTATTTGCTCACTAATATTGAATGAATATGGTGAAAGAATATAACTCTGATACATATCTTTCCCAATATTGAACCACTCAGTATCTCTTTGTTCTGCTTAAACAACTGCTTCTTGTTCTATATACAGATTATTGTTATGTGTCGTGGAGTCAGTCTCAACTCATAGAGACCCTGTACCGGTTTTTCGAGGCTGTAAATCTTTATGAGAGCAGAGAGCTTCATCTTTCTCCCACGGAACAGATGGTAGTTTCTAACTGCTGACCCTGAGGTTAGCATCCAAATTTGTAACCACTACACTACCATAGCTCCTTATATACAGGTACTCCATGAGAAACGCTAAGTTTTTAGATTACCCATTCTTCACAATGTTATCTATTGTCTGTTATAATCCACACAGTTGAATGCCATGGCATATTCAATAAAGCACGAGTGCTGGTATGGTGCTGGGAGTTAATGTGCTGGATTTCAAGGTTGGTTTGAACCTCAGGGTCAACAGTTGAAGCTCAACAGCCATTCCTTTACCACCCTAAGCAGGGTTGCTCTGAGTCAGAACTGACCCAATGGCACTTAACAATAACAACAACAATAATCATTGTCTGTATTTTCTAGTTTTAGATACAATCCATCTGATACACTAATGACATAGCTTATTGCATGTTCTCTTCTGAATCCAACTTGAATTTGATGCATTTCTCTGTTGAAGCACTATCATGTAATGAAATAATTGTGTCCCCACTCCCACCCAAAAAATATGTGGCTGGATCATGA
The DNA here is from genome assembly GCF_000296735.1 of Chrysochloris asiatica. Lineage (NCBI taxonomy): Eukaryota > Metazoa > Chordata > Mammalia > Afrosoricida > Chrysochloridae > Chrysochloris > Chrysochloris asiatica. The sequence continues at coordinate 65,373 of NW_006409164.1, forward strand.
TTCTCAGAGTTTGGCAGTTATATGATGATACTTCAAGATGTTATCTGATGTAATAAAGCAATAAAAGAATTAAGAGTGACAGACACCACCCTCAATCCCATCATGATCCTAGTCTAATGTAATAGTGGTTCTCAGGGTTGTGTCATGGAACATCTTTCATCTTACAATAGACAAAAGGAGAGAATAGTGAGTACAGAGTAGACCTACCAACACCAAGAAAGAAGAGTCAGAATTACAGTACAGCATTTGGAATTGAGGACCCTGCACTGTGAAGCTTCTAAATCCAGGAACACCTAAAATAAGGATACAGCGTCCCACTGAATGAGGCTTCTTGTGGAGTCTATTCATTACATAAGACTATAGGTAGAAGCCTGAATCACATCCAGATCTTCAGAGATGGAAAATTTCCATTTCAAAGGACAAGCCTAGAGTGGCTAGAAGAACACAAGATACTTCTTGAAAGAAAGACCTACAAGAAAAATACAAAACAACATAGGCAGACTGACTGTTATTAGAAGAATGAGCAAGTTACTTGCTCAGGAGACATCAAGGCAAGTGGTGGGGTCCCCTCAGTGTAAAGCCCCTTCCAAGACTAATACTCAATAGGAATACATACTCTGATTGGTGACCACACTCATCACTGATAAGAGGAAGTGAAGGAAAAACAGCAATGAAGCTGCAAGCTAAGCCCTACAATGTTTAATAGACTCCTGTGAACCCAGGTGGAGATCTGGTTGGCCAGGTCTGTGGCAAAATCCGGGGACTCTTGGGGCAAGAGTCAGTGACATAGCCACAGAGGACTAGAGTGGACAGTGAAGCATCCAGCTGGTAAGAAGAGAGGGCACAAGAATACCCACACTTGCAGGTAATACCCCCTTGACCTGGCTTCAATGACTGGATGATTGGAACTCAACCAGAAGAAAAAAGAAGAGTAAAAAATGATCAATCTGATACAATTTGATGAACTTGACCTACACCTATGGATGCAGTAGCTCAAATGAGGGAACAAATTTTACAGCAAGGACCATTCCCATCCCCTCCATACAGAGAGTAGACAGGGATGGGCAACATGGACATTGGCTACCTAAAATGGTGGGGGGAGGCTACAAAGGCAAGAAGTGACTGGTTTACAAGCTTTCAACAGGGAACCTAGATTCAGAGGGCGTGAAGGAAGGTAGAATCTCCACTGAGTAGTATCTAATCTGTCTAGGCGGGACTGATGAAATGAAATGCAGATGGGTCTCTTGTGATACAATTGTGAATAATTGTGAAGGTTGAAAATGTAAAGGTAGATGTTTTGTAGCAAGGAGGGGAGTGATTAACTTTTCAGTCTAGGAGCGGAGGTCCCTGGGACCATCAAGGGAGAAGAGCAGAGAGCGGGACCCTACCCAGAGAAGCAATGATGTCTGAAATGGAGGCAAAGATGATGATGTGGAGAGATGGAGCAGTTGGGGACTTTAGATACAGAGAGGGAGAGGGGCTGTGTGCTGACGACCGGGGGGCGGAGGGGGCAGGTTTGTAGTGTTTACCCTTTGGTGGGTTGATGATGCATGGAGGGGATTGTAACCATAGCAATGAAACAATATATGATAGGATGAATGTAAAACTAATGTTTTCACATGTAAACTATCACACAATTCACAATAAAACATTAAAAAAAACCGGCTTGCGTCAAGTGAACCTTAATACTCATGTTGGTATCTTTGCTCTTCAACACTTTAAAAAGGTCTTGTGCAGCAGATTTGCTTAATGCAATACATTATTTGATTTCTTGACTGCTGCTTCCGTGAGTGCTGTTGGCTAATCCAAGAAAAATGAGGTCTTTGACAATTTCAATTTATTTATAATAATGTTATTTATGGGTGAAGTTTTTCGTTTTCTTTACACCGAGGTGCAACCCATCTTGAAACCTATGGATCTTCATCAATGAGTATTTTCATTTCTATTCATTTTCAGCAAACAAAATTGTATTATCTGCATATCACAGGTTGTTAGTGAGACTTCCACATTCTTCTTCATAGTATCCAGATTTTCAAATTATTTGCTCAGCATACTTATAGAATAAGTATGTTAAGCACATACAATCTTGGTGCACACCTTTCTCAGTTTTAAGCTATTCGGTGTCCCTTGTTCTCTTTGAACGAATACCTCCAGATCTATGTTCAGGTTCATCATTAGCACAATTAAGTGTCCTGGAATACTCACAATCTTCAATGTGGTTCAGATTCTGTCATGATCCACACAGTCGAAAGCCTTTGCATAGTCAACAAAGAACATGTGTATATCATTCTAGTATTCTCTACTTTCACCCAAGATCAATCTGACATCAGCAGTGATATCCATCATGCCATGTACTTGTAGGAATTTGGCTTGAACTTCCTAAAGCTCCCTGCAAATGTACTTTTGAAATCATTTTAAAATTACCTTTAGCAAAATTTTACCAGCATGTGATATTAATGGAATTGTCCAATGAGTTTCACATTCTCTTGGGTCATCTCTCTCTAGAATATGGATCTAAATATGGATCTCTTCTAATCAGTTGGCCAGGTACTGGTCTTCCAAAGGTTTTGGCATAGATGAATAAGTGCATCCAGTGCTGCATCAGTTTTTTGAATGGTATCAATTTGTATTTCATCAATTCCCAGAGCCTTGCTCTTTGCCAATGCCTTTAGTGCACCTTGTATTTATTTCTTCAGTACCATTGGCTCTTGATCATATTCTGTCTCTTGAAATATTTGAATATCGACCACTTCTTTTTAGTACAGAAACTTTATCATGCCTTTCATTTTCTGCACAAATAATTTGCTCCCAAAATCCTTCAGTACTGCAAGTCAAGGCTTGAATTTTTTAATAAGTTGTTTCAGCTTGAGAAATGCTAAGCATGTTCTTCCATTTTGTTTTGTAATTTCAGATCATTGCACATTACATTGTAATATTTGACTTTGTTTCCTCAAGTTTCCATTAGAAATTTTCTATTCAGTTCTTTTACTTCCTCACTGGAGAGAAAGTTTCAGAGTCTCTGCTGACATCCTGTTTGGTCTTTTCTTTCTTCTTGGTATTCTTAATGACCTTTATATTTCTTTCTGTATGATGGTCTTTATGTCATCCCAAAACTCTGCTCATTTTTAGACATTAATGTCTAGTGCATCAAATATTCCCTTGAAATGAATTTAAATTTAGGTGACATATGTTCAAGAACATATTTTGTCTCTTGTGAACTTGTTTTAATTTTCTTCAGTTTCAGTCCAAACTTGCATTTGAGCAATTAATAGTCTGTTCCTGAGTCTCTCTCATCTCTTGTTTTGGAAGAGTAAATGCAGCTTTTCCATTTTATTTTTCCAGATTTGATCAATTTGA
>NW_006409164.1:69544-71079 GCF_000296735.1 Chrysochloris asiatica
AACCTGAGGGGCTCATTTACCTGTGCTATATCTGACAACATTCTGGTGCTAGTCATCATGTTTCAGTATTAAATATTCTGTTGCTATCTGAAAATATGCTCTTCATAAGGTTTTCAGTGGCTAGGTACTCAGAAATTTTCATCCTTTTGTTTTTCTGAGTCTGTCTTAGTCTGAAAGCTCAGCTAAAATTTCTACTATGGGTGATCCTGAAGGTATTGAAAATGCTAGTGGCACAGCTTCTAGGATCTCAGTAGCATGCAAACTACCACATGACAACCAACTCACAGATGAGTGGTGGTCTGTTAGAGCAGAACTGGATGACTAGGAAATCATTTGGTAGCAGGAGTGGGTTGCTGCTTTAATAGATACTTCAAATGTGGAAGCCATTTTGGAATTGATTAATTAATAAGCAGAAACTGAAAGAGTACTAAGTTGATAATAACAACCATAGATTGAGTACAAATGACCATTGGTGGAATATGGATGTCAACGACAATTCTTTTGAGGGATAGGAAGAAAGTGAGAATAGCTATAAAACTAGTAACAGCACAGACGGTGAGAAGCAGTGACAAAAAAACTGCAGCTGCAGAACCAGAAGATAAATATAAGATGACATGGGAGCCAACCAACTGAGCAAAAGCTGAATGTCTGTGTTCAGGTTGCTCCCAGGCAGAATTATATGGCTCTGGGCACTTGTCAGTAGAGTTAGTCTTTCTAACCCACAGCACTAGAGAGCTGAGTATGTTCAAGTCAAGTTTTACTGTTAAAGTGGTTTTCCTCTGGACACTTATCAGTAGAGTTAAAGAAGCTTGTGACAAATGTTGTAGCAGAGACTATGTTGAACTCCCCTATACACTAAGAAAAAATATGATGAGAAAGAGAGATGCTTCAGTCTCAAAGGGTAAGGTCATGACCGCTGGGGCCTCAAAGGGTGAAACTGTGACCTCTTATGTTTCTAAGTGTTGATCCACAGTTTCCTGATTGTCAAAGGTTGAGATCTTCACCAAGCTGGTCGTGATAAAGAGCCACTAAGATGGGGACTCTGCAAAAACTAAGGTTGTGGGACTTCCATATCCTCAAGGGCAGAAGAATAGGGGCTCCTAGGATCAAAAGAGCAGGGTCAACAATAAGATGGAATCTGAGAATGGGGTTGCCAAAAGTCATGGGGAATAGGTTGCCATTCCACTGGGCCTGAAGGGAGGAGCTGAAGTCCAGACTTGATGGGCCTCTACCTAGAATCCAATGAGCATGGTCAAGACCAAGAGTCTAAAGGACAAATTCATTGCATAGATGGTCTCAAGAATCAGAGAATTGTATTAAAGTCTTGAGAACTAATATAAATTGTTTTTCTATATTTTGAACTTGGTTTCTCGCTGTTATCTTGTCTTTCTTTATAATTGCTGCTGTTTCTAATGGAAATGTCTACCTTTTGCCTGTTCCACCATTGTATTCAGAAGCAGATAACTTGTATTTTAAATTCAACAATGAAAAGAAATTTTATATGGTTGAAATTTGCACATAAAAAAAATTTGGAG
>NW_006409164.1:73314-78454 GCF_000296735.1 Chrysochloris asiatica
TTCTTGGCATAGTGAAACATATGACTGTCTGATTTTAAATGGTCACTACCAGTCCATCTCAGCTTATTAATTATTAGGATATCAATCTTTATGTGTTCCATTTCATTGATGATGTTATCCAACTTTCCTAGATTGATACTTTGTACATTCCTCATTCCAAGTATTAATGGATACTTGCATCTATTGCTTCTCATTTTCGGTTTTGGTCCATCAGTAAATGTATATTTCAAAAGGCTTACGTCATCCATGTTCTGTTTCATATTATTTTGTGAAGACAGCAGTTCTCCAGTAGCATTTTATGTGCCTTCCAACTAGATGAGTTCACTTTAAAGTCTCACAGAAAATATGTTGTTATGTGACGTTGAGTTAGTTGCAACTCATAGTGCTCTTATACAGGTTTTCCAAGGAGTGACTGGTGAGTTTGAACTGCTAATCTTGTGCTTTAAATAGACCTTGTGATCCAGTATGTATCCTAAGATGTCACTTCAGGACTCCACAGAAAACATAGAGGCTAGAAAACAAAGACCTGACTTACATAATACCCTAAATGAAAACAATTGCCACTACATATTGTTTAACCAACAAATTTTGGATATCATGGTATTCACAAACAGAAGATATGGGAATTTGCCACTACCAGAATAATTCTGCAAGTATTATGCAAGGCAGTATTCTAATTGAAAAGGCAAGAGCAATAACTGAATACTTAATTGTATGTATGGGAAAACAAGTAAATATGTATTAAATAAGGGAGAAAGAGGTGTCTCTAGAAATGCAAAAACACAAAACATATTTTCATGGAAAAAATTCAAAAATTAAATCTCACAAATAACACAACATCTAAATTTTAAGAAACTAGCACAGAATCAACACCAGACATTGGTAGCATATTGGTATAAGTTTAGACATAGCAACATAAATGAGAGAAGAATGAATATCTTAGAATTAGATTAAATATGCTAAGATTATATATTATATGTTGTTCATATGTTAAACATTGTTGAAACTTTAAGTTGTGAAAAGTAGTAAACGTTGTAAGAAATCTCTAGGAAAACATACTAAGAAGAAAAAGAAGAAGTGAAAAAGGCTAATCACAAATAAGCAGGCAAATGCAAATACAAATATAAGAACCAGAATATATTATTTTAAAAGAATATACAAAACACCAATAAATAAATAAATAAGATTAATGGAGACATATCACTTTTGGTGATAACCTTAAATATAGCATAATTAATGTAATTATAAGATATTCATTCCTATATGGTCTAAATACTTATGCAAAATGCAGAGAGTTACAGATAAAAACAAGTAAACCAAAAATATATTCCATCCTTTTGTTATCTACAAGTAACACACCTTAGACCTAAGAACATACAATATTAAAATAAAATAATGGGGAAAATATTTCATGAAACTAGTAAACCAAAATTAACACAAATGGCCATACTGATATCACAGAACTTAGACTTTAAAAATACATAATATATATCACAAGGAGTAATGAAAGACATTATATCAAAATGAGAGTCAATCCACTGAGACATAATTATTATAAATATGTAATTACTAAAAGCAACTCACAAAGATACATGAAACAAATAGTAATATGAAATGAGAAATGAACACCACACCAAAATATAAATAGTAGGGGACTTCAATGCAACTCTTTTAATTATAGAGAGGACATCTGAATAGAAGATCAATAAAGATATTGGGAACTTAAATAAGTCATAAATCAGTTGAAATTAATGAGCATTTATATAACACTCTATCCAGTCAGAAAATACACATTTATTTTTTTTCTCCAGCACTCATAGATTACCTTCCAGAATAGACAATGTGCTACTACACAAAACTAGCCTCAATAACTTTAAAAAGATAGTAATAATACTAAGCATCTTCCTTAATTATAATTGTATGAGGCTAGAATTCAACAACATAAAAACTGGAATAAATGCATGGAACTAATTAATACACTAGAAATCAGAAGTGAAATTTATTTTTAAGGTCCTAGAATAAGCCTCATATCGATGCGAAAGCTGGACAGTGAATAAGGAAGATCGTAGAAGAATTGATGCCTTTGAGTTGTGGTGTTGGAGGAGAATACTGAAAGTGCCATGGACTGCCAAAAGAACCAATAGATCTGTTTTGGAAGAAGTGCAGCCAGAGTGCTCCTTGGAGGCCAGGATGGCTAAGCTTCGTCTCTCATACTTTGGACATAATGTCCAGAGGGAACAGTCGCTGGAGAAGGATGTCATGCTGGGTAAGGTGGAGGGTCAGAGAAAAAGAGGAAGACCTCTAACGAGATGGATTGGCCAGGTGGCATCATTGATGGACTCAACTGTGGCAGAGGTAGTGAGGTTGTTTCGGACATTGTTTCGTTCTGCTGTGCATGGGGTCGCAATGAGTCGGTTCTGACTCCATGGCACCTGACAACAACAACAAGAATAAGTAAAATAGAAAACACAGCATATCAAAACCTTTGGAACACAGTAAAACAGTAATTAAGGAAATTCATAACAATAAATGCTACATTAGCAACAGAAGAAAGACCTCATATCATCAACTTAAACCAACAATTTGTACAAATAGAAAACAGCCAAAGAAGATAAAAGCAACCAGGAAAAAGAAATAATAAAGATTATGGCAGAAGTAAATGAAACAGAAAAATAAACAAAATTAAAAGTTGGTTCTTTGAAAGAATCAATAAAATAGACAAATTACTGACTGACTTGACAAAATTTAATTAAGACATGAAATTGATGATATTACAATTAACCACCAGAGATAAAGATCATAATTGATTACTATGAAAAATTGTAATCCAACAAATTAGAAAACCATGATCAAATGATAGGTAGAATTTTAAACAGAGTCATTACAAAATAGATATTGATGATGTCATTTAAAAACACAAACATAAAACCCATGACTAGATGGCTATTTTAAAGAATTCTTTTTTTTTCCCTCACTTTTATAAGATTCTTTAGAAAACTAATTCAGAATAAATTGTCCCTTGTGGTGTGTAGGATAAGCACTGGACTGTTCACAATAAGGTTGGCAGTTCACACTAACCAGCCATTCATTGTTAATCACATACAGTGTAACTATGAGGTGGAACACACTAAACAGCACTTAACTACAACAAAAAGTCCTTGTTATGCCATTCAAAATAAATATTCTAATTCTTTTTCAGTGTACTTTTTAAATAGTTCATTTTACATTAAGATTTTATTAATGTATCTCCTAAAAGCTTAACTTACAAGATGCAATCCTTTTATTTTTTTATTTTAAAAGACTGGGTGATTTAAAAAAAAAACTAAAACTAAACACTTAGCAAATGTCTGTCACAGCTTCTTAAAACATTAGAGACTCAGGCACAAAATGAAATAACAGCAACCAGTTACATTCACCAGGTTTACACAATACCACATAAAATAAGCAACCCTGTTTCTTAAACATATGCAGCTATTGTTAGCAGAAAAAGTAGATTTCATATAAACGTATTCATTGGCTAGGTTTTCATATGGAGGGATTTTATTCAGGCCATTTAACCAAAATTGAAATTTAAACAACAACAAAATATTATTACTAAGGAGAACAATGAAAATGGAAACTGTTTAAAGCATCTTATAGGAGGAAATCTAGGTGAACTTATCAATTATGTAGGGTTCCCAATATGAAACGTTTAGTTTTATTCTTTTTTAACTTAGTTTATTCTGATTGCTAAATAACTAGACTCTTATTTTAAATTTTAAACACTTTAGTTTATTTTTTAAAACCCTTGGAAAGTGCTTTGAAATAATTATTGATTTTTCAAACTGTCTTTTTTTCAGATCATATTTGTTGTTGTTGTTGTTAAGTGCCGTTGAGTCGGTTTCGACCCATAGCGACCCTGTACAAGGTTTCCGAGGGTGTAAATCTTTACGGGAGTAGAAAGCCTCATCGTTCTCCCGCGGAGCGGCTGGTAGTTTCGAACCGCTGACCTTAAGGTTCGCAGCCCGATTCGTAACCACTACGCTATCAGATAATAGTATTGCCTTAAAATAAGATAAATTGTTATTATTGTTACTAGATGTCATCGAGTTGATACTGACTCACAGCTACACTGTGAGTTAGCACAACAGAATAAAACACGCCCAATCATGCACCAACTTGACAATAGTTGCTACATTTGAGCCCTTCACTGCTGCCACTGTGCCAATCCATCTCGTTGGTGGTCTTTCTCTTTTTCCTCCGACTCTCCATTTTATTAAACATGATATCCCTCTCCAGGGACTTGTCCGAAGTACGAGAGAGGAAGCTTGGCCATACTGGCTTCCAGGGAGTCTTCTGGTTATACTTTTTCCAACACAGATATTTTTCTATTTTGGCAGACTATGGCACTTTCAATAATCCCTGCCAACACCATAGCTCAAATGCGTCCATGAGTGTTGATGGTGGATCTGAACAAAATGAAGTTTTTGACAACTTCAATCTTTATGGTGAAATAAATTCTGTTCAAGCAACTGCTTCTTGGTCTATGTACAGGTCCCTCATGAGCACAATTAAGTGTTCTGGAATACCTATTCTCCATAATGCTGTCCATAATATTTCATGATCACATAAATGAAATCTTTAGCATAATTATTAAAGCACAGATAAATACCTTTCTGGTATCCTCTGCTTTTAATAAGGATCCATCTTATGTCAACAACGATATCCCTTGTTCCATGTCCTCTTCTGAATCCAGCTTGAACCTCTGGAAGTTCTCTGTAAACATATAAGTTCAGCCATATTGAATTATCTGTAACAAAATTTTGATTATATGGGATATCAATATATTGTCCTATAATTTCCACATTCCACTGTGTTACCTTTTTTATAGAACTGGACAGAAATATGGATATCTTCCAGTCAGTTGGCCAGGTAGTTGCCTTGCAAAATTATTGGCATAGATGAGTGAGTGCCTTTGTCAGGTTGTTGAAATATTTCAATTTGTTTTCCATCAATTCTCAGCGACTTGTTCTTTGCCAATGTCTTCAGTGCACATTGAACTTTTTCCTTCAGTATCTTTGGCTCTTGATCATATGCTACCTCTTGAAATGGTTGAATAGCCACCATTTCTTTTTGGTACAGAGACTCTGTAAGTGCTTTC
>NW_006409164.1:80135-81778 GCF_000296735.1 Chrysochloris asiatica
TTTTGTCTGGAAGCTCAACTGAAATGTGTCCACCATGGGTAGCCTTATTGGTATTTAGAATCCCCATGGCATTATTTCTATCTTTATAGCAACACACAAGACATCACAATAAAATAAACTGACAAATGAGTGGTGGAAGATCAATTAGTAAGATCTTAATTCTTGCTTATAATTTATACTGATATTCCTGAAGAGTATTCTCCAATTGTGGATTTGCTGTTATACATTTCTCTGATGGATTTATGGTATGACATAAAGAGGTAAGCACTAGAGTGCTACCTTCAGAGTGGACTGTTCAAACCCACAGCTTCATCCTGGAAAACATATACAGTATCCCTATGAGTAAGAACTGACTTGAAGGCACTTTTAAAAAAGAATACTGATAGACTTAACAGGCAATAGTCAGATTTAAGAACTGTGTTTGGTTATCATCTAGTGACACAAATCCAAAGGATTTTATATTCCATGGTTGACAAAAACCTTAAATTTGAATCTTGAACTTGCAAGCAGAAAACTTTAACCTGAGTTTGAGAATGGAAAAATTAAGGAAATTTTCTTCTAAGGTGTCCAAGTAGAAGGTTCCCAAAGCTTTCAGTTTCCTTGGGATCACAGCAATTTCTATAGGAAATATTTTGAGATTGAGAAAGTATTTTGCATTTTTCATAATATGCATAAGGATGCAGGAAAGTTTGTTTGAATCCAGCTGTGTGCCTAGTGCCATTAGCCATGTCCTAACCATTTTATTCTTATAATTTATATGTTTACTTTTCTAACAGTTGTTTCTGTTGAAATAATGATGTTTAACTGTCTAGCTAGTACCCAAAAGATTTGCAGTTTATGGTGACTCTAAGCTCTCTGAAAGCTGAATTGTCCTCTGTGACTAACCTGTGACTGAATAAGTAGAATTAACTCTGAAATAAACCAAAAAAAGAAAGGAAAAGAAATCAATAATGAATAAAAATATTAAAACAAAGTTAACAATAATGAAAATAATCTAGTAATAAAGTGCGTGAAACTCAGACATCTTAAAACAGTGTTTTAAAGTTCTGAGAGGAAACAACCCAGGCAGCTCCCTAAGGTCTATGGAAAACAGAAAGTTCAGTCAACAAAGCAGGATCCATAACATGAATACCTAACCTTTTAAGAGCTGTCAAATGGAGTTGCTGATGGATACCACATACTCTGACAACAAAATTTTCACAGAGGAAAAACTACAAGTCTGATTAAAATTAAAAACCAAAGTTGTATTAAAAGCAAACAAACAAATCAATAATGCACAGTGTTTTACAAAACAGAGAAGAAAAGAATGAAAAAGCATTAGATAAAGTTTTCCAAAGTGTTACAAAGTTATAAAGGTAAACAAGATACAAACTGCAATTAAAAGGATTACATTTGTGGTATATTTGCTAGGATAACAGTTTCAAACTTGCAAGTGATATGATTTTTGTTGACCAATATTTATATTTTATTTTCTAGGGACAACATATTGCATTTCCTGTGATATTTGTGGAATATTTAAAAGTAAAATTATATCTAAATATGAGGGTAAATAGCTCCTTTAAAATCTTATTCATGGCCATGATCAGTCAGAACCAACTCAATGACACTCAACAACACAGTAAAAAAAATATGTTACTAAAAAT
>NW_006409164.1:82961-84578 GCF_000296735.1 Chrysochloris asiatica
ATAAAATGGAAGAAGAAAAAAAAAAAAAAAAAGCTGTGGAGCATACTAAAATTCTTAGTTAAAAATTTGTGTTGTTGTTGTTTTTTCTTTAAAGCCAGATACTGGAACAATAGAAAACAGAGGACACTCTGAGAATAGCACCCTGGTAACAATTTTTAAATTTAGAACCAAGCCTATATCATAATATCTTTTGCAAGATATTATAAATATCTTTTGCAAGATTGCATTGTTGTTGTTAGTTCCCATCAAGTCAATACCTACTCATAGCGATCTTATGCACAGCAGAACGAAACACTGCCTGATCCTGGAGCAAACTCACTATCATTGCCATGCTTGAGTCCGTCGATGATGCCACTTTAACAATCCGTCTCGTTGGGAAACTTCCTCTTTTTCTATGAATCTCCACCCTACCAAACATTATATCCTTCTCCAGTGACTGGTCCCTCCTGAAAATATATCCTAAGTATGAGAGACAAAATTTGGAAAGCCTGGGCTCCAAGGAACACAGTAGCTACACTTATTCCAACAAAGATCTGTTGATTATTTTGTCTGCCCATGACACTTTTTAATATTCTCCTCCAACACCATAACTTAAAAGCATCAATTCTTCTAAGGTCTTCCTTATTCACTTTCCAGATTTCACAGACATATGAGGTTATTGAAAATACAAGGCTTGGGTCAGGCACACCTTAGTCTTCAAGCTGACGTCTTTGCTCTTCAACACTTTAGAAAGTTGTTGTGCAGCAGATTTGCCCAATGCAATAGGTCATGTGATTTCTTGACTGCTGCTTCCATGAATGTTGATAGTTGATCCAAGAACAATGAAGACTTTGACAACTACAATCTTCTCCATTGATAAGAATGTTGTTTATTGGTCCAGTGGTGAGGATTTTTGTTTTCTTTACATTGGGATGAAATCCATACATAAGGCTGTGCTCTTGGATCTTTATCAGTAAATATTTTAAGCCTTTTTTTCACTTTCAGCAAGCAAGGTTGTATCATGTGCAATGCACAGGTTGTTAATGAGTCTTCCTCTAATCCTGATGCCACATTTTTCTTCATAGAACCCAGCTTCTTGTATTATTTGCTCAGCATGCAGGTTGAATAAGTATGGTAAAAGAATACAACCCTGCCTCACACCTTTAATAATTTTAAACTATTCAGTGCTCCCATGTTGTGTTCGAATAATTGCCCCTTGGTCCATGTACAGGCTCCTCATGAGCACAATAAAATGTTCAGGAATACTCATACATGGCAATGTTGCCAATAGCTTTTCATGATCCACACAATCGAAAGCCTTTGCATAGTCAATAAAGCACAGGTCAACATCTTTCTAATATTCTCTGTTTTCAGCCAAGATCCATCGGACATCAGTAATGATATCACTCATTCCACAGCCTTTTCTGAATCTGGCTTGAAACTCTGGAAGTTCTCTGTTAACGTATGCTTGTAGCCGTTTCTGTATTTATTGCTTTTAGTAAAACTTTATTCACATGGGATATCAAAAATATTGTCCAATGATTTTCTCATTTTGTTGGGTCACCTCTCTTTAGAGTGGTCACAAATATGGATTACTTCCAATCAGTAGGCCAGATAGTTGTCTTCCAAATATCTTGA
>NW_006409164.1:85051-88262 GCF_000296735.1 Chrysochloris asiatica
CTCTTCTGACATTCATTTTGACCTTTTCCTTCTTTCTTGTCTTCTTAATGACTTTTTACTTTCTACCTGTATGATGTTCCTGATGTCATCCAACAACTCTCCTGTTCTGGTATTTTTAGTGTTTAATTTATTAAATCTGTTAATCATAGGATCTCTAAATTCAGGTGGGATATGTTCAAGGTCATATTTTGGCTCTCCTTGACTTGTTTTCATTTTCTTCAACTTCAGTTTTAATTTGTACATGAGAAATTGATGGTCTGTTCCATAATCTGCCACTGACCTTGTTTTGACTGATTATATGGAGCTTTAACACTGTCTCTTGTGACAGATGTAGTCAATTTGATTTCTATGTATTCCTTCTGGCGAGGTCCATGTGTATACTTGTCTCTTATGCTGTTCAAAGAAGGTATTTGAAATGAACAAATTATTAGCTTTGCAGAATTCTATAGTGAGATTTCCAGCATCATTTCCATCAACAAGGCCATATTTTCTAACTACTGATCCTTCCTTTTAGCTACCAACCTTTAAATTCCAATCACAGGTAATGATCAATATCTCTTGTTTGCATGTTTGATGAATTTCAGATTGAAGAAGTTGGTAGAATTCTTCTATTTCAACCTCACTGGCTTTAGTGGTTGGTGCATAAATTTGAATAATAGTGGTATTTACTGGGCTTCCCTGTAGGCGCATGGATATTATCCTATCACTTACAGTGTTGTTCTTTATGACTGATCTGGATATGATCTTTTTGACAATGAATGCAACACCATTCCTCTTCAATTTGTCATTACAGGCATTGTAAACCATGTGGTTGTCAGATTCAAAATGGGCAATACCTTTCCATTTCAGCTCACTAATGCTTAAGATATCGATGCTTATGCATTCTGTTTCATTTTTGACGATTTCTAATTTTACTAGATTTGTTCTTCATACATTCCATGTTCCAATTATTAATGGATTTTTGCAGCTATTTCTCTTCTTTTTGATTTGTGTCCCAACAGCAAATGAATGTCCTGAGGGATTTATTCCCACAGGCTTTAATCCAGTCATGTCATCACGGTCAACTCTATTTTGAGGAGGGAGCTCGTCCCCCTTTGCATTTTCATTGCCTTCCTTCCTGAGTGTTTTATTTTTCAACACTATATCTGGTAGTGTTTCTCATCTATTCATAAGTGTTTCAGTGACTAAATATTCAGAAGTAGTTCATCCATCTTTATTCCTAGTTTGTGTTTGTCTGGAAGCTCATCTGTCCACCATGGATAACCCTGGTGGTATTTAAAATACTGGTAGCATAACTTCCAGAATTACAGGAACTTTCAAGCCACCATTGTATGACAAACTGACAGATGTGTGTTGTCAAGATAGCATAGTAGCTTACAAAATAAACTATATTCCTGTAAGATCAACGTGCAATCTAAAAACCATCCATATGTAACTAAATGGTGAAGGATTACTTTAAAACAAAGATGAGAACATAAGGGAGAAGGGTATCTTATTGTTGTTGTTAAGTGTCTTTGAGGTGCTTCTGACCCCTGGCAACCCTATATAGGGTTTCCAAGGAGCTGCTGATGAGCTTGAGCTGCCGACCTTGCAGTTCAAAGCATAGTCATTTTGGTTCCAATTCATATTAAGGCTGTACAGGGTTTATAAGGAACAGTTTGTGACTCTGGACCACTAACCTTGTGGTCAGCAATCCAGTACTTTTCCCATAGCCCCACACCAGTAGTACTAGACATCAGTTCTGGAATACTGGAAACAGAGAAAACATAATACAATTAAAGAGAATGTAGACAAAATGTGAAAAATGTAACCACTATCACTTTGTGCAGAAATTATCAAATGTTAAGCTAACTTGTGTAAACTTTCACCAAATCTCAATTAAAAAAAAAAAAAAAAAATCAAAGACACAAAGTTTAACACTAAATTTATTTTACTAATGCCCAGAAGACATTTACACCTCATCACATATTTGATAAAAACTGTCTTTTCATATTAAGTATTTCATTTTGCCCTATAAAAAAACCTCATGAGAAAAAATAAAGTCTAGGTGTGAAAAGTTCAACAATCAAAACTGTTCTTGAAGTTATGCCTGTGTATATTTGACCTTTCAATTGGTTTCATGATTATTCAGTCACCTCTTTGCTGAAAATTTTATCATGTGGCAATAGTGTTGCTGCCTTTGTCAGTATATAGGTTAAAATAATTAAAAAAAAAAATAAAGGTTATTCTTTGTTTTCAAAGCTGAAATTAACAGGAGAATGGATGAGAAATAAAATTTTTATGTAGCAGAATAAAAGTTAATATAAAAAAGTTTTTTCATGTAAAGATACTTCATACCAAAATAATCGTGTCATAGAATTAATGAAAAAACATACTAGTATGGCTGTTAAAGATTGTCAATATGCAGGTCCTCATTATATGCTTGGTCTTGGTGTGGTTCAGTGGATTAATGTGTTAGACTTCAAACTCAGTTTGAACTGTGAAGTTGGCAGTTCAAGCTTACCACCTGCTTTTGGAAATCCTATACCAGGTCGCTATGAGTTGAAATTGACTTGATGGCACTTAACAGCAACAGCATTTTATGTTTTGCATCTCTTGTCTCTAATTAAGTTCAAATCAGAGTCATTTAGGAAATAAATAATACCCCAAAAGGTTAATTTATTCCTCTAGTTTATACCTTTAGTAAGTATGGGAATCAACCAAAAAAACACAAATCAACTGTCATCAAGTGGATTCTGACTCATAGTAGCCTCAGATGATAGAGAAAAACAACCTCATACAGTCTACAAGACTATAAATCTTCATAAAAACAGAATGTCACATCTTTTTCCTGAACAGCACCATGTTGATTTGAACAAACAACTTCTCAGCCAGTGAATGCTTTAATCCCTGAGTCACCAGGGCTCCCTAAAAAGAGAACATTGTTAGATGCTGTTGAATTGATTTCAATCCATAACAAGCAATGTACCATAAAATAAAACATTGCCCAGATCTACTCCATACTCACAATTATTGTATTTGAGTCATTGTTATAGCCTCTGTGTCAACAAATCTCTTTTCATCAGCCCTCTACTTTAACAAGCAAATTGTCCTTTTGCAAAAACTGATCTCTCCTGATAACATGTCCAAAACATGTTTAACAAAGTCTTACTTTCCTTGATTCTAAGAAGTATCATAGCCATTCTTCCATACCAACAGTTTTGTTTTGTCC
>NW_006409164.1:88709-92286 GCF_000296735.1 Chrysochloris asiatica
TCCTGAAGCATTGCACTAGGACTTCTAGCCACCCTGTATATAATATTTTCATTGAGCAGCTGGTGGGTTTGAACTACCAACCTTATGGTCAGTAATCTAGTGCTTATTTTACAGAGCCACATCAGGAATCCTGAGAGTAATATGACTATTCAAAATAGAACAACTATTTCAAATTTAATAAGTAAATAATTGTTGTTTTTCTTAAGTGTCATTGATTCAGTTCTGAGTCATAAAATCCTGAATGAGATTTCTGAGGAGCAATTGATGAGTTTGAACTGTGAACGCTACAATTCAAACTGACTTTACAGTCAAATGTTTATCCTACAGCAAAATAATCATCAATAATCAATAAATAATTAATAAAATACAGGACAACTACCTTAACCTATAAAATGGACTTGCTTTTTAAAATATGACTTAAAGAAGTTAACCACCACTCATTTGTCATTTTGCCATACTGTAGTGGCTTGTCTATTTCTGTGAAGTTGGAAGTTATTCCAATGGCATTTCAAATTCCAGCATTGTCACCCATGGTAAACAGGCTTCAGCAGAACTTACAGACTAACACTGACTTGGAAAGAGGACCTTGCAATCTACTTCTGAAAAAGAAAGAATATGACCAGAGAAAAAACATTGTAAATAGAAACATTGTCTGATATAGTACCAGAAGATGATCATATTAACTTAGAAGGCACTTACAATCTGACTGGGCTAAGTCTATCTTTTCAGAGTAGAGTCAAACTTTCGCCACCTATATTTGCTGATATGGCACACTGCAAAATGAGACCATACAGCAGCAAACATCCATTAATAATCAGAATGTGAAATGTATAGAGTATAACACTGGCAACATTGGAATTCAATAAAAATGAAATCCAGTGCATAAAAATCTATATCTTAGGCATTAGTTAACATAAATGAATTGATATATGTTATTTCAAACTATAAAATTATGTAGTCTAATACTGGTAACATTGCCATTTGCTTGTCAGTTTGTGGTACTGTGATGGTTTGTGTGTTTCTATTATACTAGAAGCTATGACATTGGTATTTTAAATTCCAGCAAGATATTGAAATACCAGTATTCAACAGGCTTATCATTGCTGATGTCAGATAGATCTTGACTAAAAGTGGAAATGCCAGAAAGATGCTTACTCGTGCTTTATTGATTACTCCAAAGCATTCAACTGTGGGTCATTACAAAATATGAATAATATTGCAAAGAATTGGTATTCCATAACATTAATTTTATTTATGAGGAAACTGTATGTAGACCAATAAGCAGTCATTTGAACAGAAAAAGGTGATACTGAATGATTTAAAACCAGGAAAGGGTTTGTGCCAGGGTTATATTCTTTCACCATATTTATTCAGTCTGTATGATGAGCAAATAATTCAATAAACTGGGATATGCTATTTTGCTGGGAGCAAATTTCTTTTTCTGATGGGTTAAAACTCAAAATAAGAAACACCTGCAAACAACCATTAATAACTGGAACATAGAATGTATGATGCATGAAACTAGGAAAACTAGATGTCATCAAAAGTGAAAAAGAAAACATAAAGATCCGTATGTCAGGTATTGTTGTTCTTATGTGTCGTCAAGTTGTGTCCAACTGAGGCGGCCCTGTGTAGGATTTCCACGAAGCAACTGTTGAGTGCTGTCCTATGGTATCACAATGCCAAAATATGATATTTAATACATCCCACCTAAATTTAAAGACATTTTCAAGAGCATACTTGATACTTTAGATTCTAGTTACCAGAGACCAGAAATGTTATGAGAATGCATTAAGAGCATCATAAATGAAGAAAGCAAAAGGTCATTAAAAAGACCAAAATCGATATCAGAATTGCTCTTGGGCAGAGATTTTAAGCAAGTTGAAGACATGAGGAGGTAAAAGAAGTGAACAAAATATAAAAGGACAGCTCTAGAAGACAAAGTCCAGTACTACAATGCAAAAACCTAGAGTTAAAAGAAGGAGTGAAGAACATGCTCAGGTTTCTCAAGCTGAAAGAACTGAAATAAAAAAATAAAATAAAAATCAAATGTTGATTCACAATATTGAAAGATTTTATCAGCAAAGTATTGAATGATGCTGATAGCTCTAAACAAAGATGGAAAGAGTATACAGAATCACTATACTAAAAAGAATTGGTGGATGTTAATCCATTCCAAGAGGTGGCATAAAATCAAAAATCCATTAATACTGAAAGAAGTCTAAATTGTATTTAAGCCATTGGCCAAAAACAGAGCTCCAGGAATTGACAGAATACCAATCCAAATGTTTCAATAAATTTATGCAATGCTGGAGTAGTTCACTCAATTATGATAACTAATTGGAAGAGAGCCATATTTGTGCCCATTCCAAAGAAAGGTGGCCTAACAGAATATGGTAATCTTCAAACAACACCATTAATATAACTTGCATCAAAAATTTTGCTGAAGATAACTCAAAAATAGTTGTAGCAATATATTCATAGGGCATGGCCAGAAATTCAAGCTGAATGCATCAGAAGGCTTGAAACTAAACTACTATTGGTGATTTCACAAGAATCGTAGTTGAAATCCCAGAGTACTAGAAGGATGTTTACTTGTGCTTTATTGATTATGGAAGGGCATTCAATTTTATGTTGTTGTTGTTGTTGTCAGGTGTCATCGAGTCGGAACCAACTCATAGCAACCCCATGCACAGCAGAATTAAACAATGTCCCATCCTGGGCCAACCTCACTACCGCCGCCACACTTGACACCATCAATGATGTCACCTGGCTGATCCATCTCGTTGGGGGTCTTTCTTTTTTTCTCTGATCCTCCACCTTACCCAGCATGACATCCTTCTCCAGCGACTGTTCTCTCCGGACAATGTGTACAAAGTATGAGAGACAAAGCCTAGCCATCCTGGCCTCTAAGGAGCACTCTGGTTGCACTTCTTCCAAAACAGATCTATTGGTTCTTTTGGCAGTCCATGGCACTTTCAGTATTCTTCTCCAACACCACAACTCAAAGGCATCAATTCTTCTATGATCTTCCTTAGTCACTGTCCAGCTTTTGCATCCATGTGAGGTTATTGAAAATACCATGGCTTGGGTCAGGTGCATTGTATGGATAATAATAAATGACAGATTACCCTTAAAATAATAAAAATTCCAGAACACTAAAGTGTGCTCATGTGAAACCTCTACATGGATCAAGAATCAATCCTTTGAATAGAATAAGGTGATACTGAATAATATGAAACCATGAAAGGTGTGTACCAGGGTTGTATCCTGTCTCAATACTTATTCAACCTGTATGCTGAAATAATAATCTGAGAAACTGGATTATATGAAAAAGAACTTGGAAACAGAATTGTAAGAAGACTCACCCACAGCCTTCGATATGAAAGTGACACAATCTTACTTGATGAAAGTGAAGAGGACTTGAAGATTAATACAAAAGCAAAAACAAAACTATAGTCTGCAGTGTGGATTTCACCTCATTATAAAGAAATACAAAATTATCACAGCTAGACCAATAAATAAAATCATGATAAATGAAGAAAACATTGCTCTTGTCAAAGACTTCATTTTATTT
>NW_006409164.1:95831-102012 GCF_000296735.1 Chrysochloris asiatica
ACAACAACAACAACAACAACAACAGAAAGAAACACTGCCTGCTAATGCACCATCCTCATAACCTTTGCTATGCTTCAGCCCATTGCTACTGTCACTATATCAATTCATCTCATTGGAGGTCTTCTACAGTTTCACCGACCCTCCACTTTACCAAGCATAATATATATCTGTAGTATGAAAGATGATGTCTGGCTATCCTGGCTTCTAATGAGCATTCTGCCTATACTTCTTCCAATACAAATTTGTTTCCTCTTTTGGCAATCCATGGTACTTTTAATATTCTCCAACAACACCAAAACCCAAGTGTATCAATGCTTCTATGGTCTTCCTTATTCACTATCCATCTTTCACATGCACCTGGGGTTATTGAAAACACCGTGACTTGGGTGTGGCACATATTAGTACTCAAACTGGCATCTTTGCTCTTGAATACTTTAAAGAGGTTTTGTGTATCAAATTTGCCTAATATAATATGTCATTTGGTTTCTTGACTGCTGCTTCCATGAGTGTTGATACTTGAGTAAAGCAAAATGAAATCTGACAACTTCAATCTTTACTCCATTAATCTTAATGTTATTTATTGGTCCATTTACATATCATTAAAAAAATTCAGGTGTGGTGCTGTAAAATAAGCACAGGACCACAAGGTAAGTTTGAACTTAAAGGTTGGCAATTCAAACCCACAGTTTGCTCCTCAAAAGCCCTATACACAGTCACTATGAATTGGAACTGGCTCAATGGCACTTAACAACAAAAACAAACAATGTACAAAAGTTCCAATTACTCCATGTAATTTTACACCTTCTTAAGTCACCCCAAGATTCATTCACTTTATAAAAGCAAACCTCTCCTACATTCAAAGTGAGCTTGAACTAAATAAAGATTTATGATATTATATATTCAATAGCAAACTGACTCTGTGTGCCTAGTTTCCCATTTGTATGATAAGAGAGGTAGTCTTAACTGATGACTTTATTTCTGTGAATTTATGTTAAAATAATTTCAGTTATCCCTTTAAATACACTGAATTAAGCACTTATGTTGACTGCAAGATTTGTGCCTTACTATTACAAAGATTGAAATAACCTATGAAATCCAGAAAACAGAATTTGAAGCACACCGGAAAGATGTTATTTTGTTTCTAATGTAGAAAAATGTGAATATCACCAGCTTAGTGTTTAAACAAAATTTTCATAGAAACATACAGAAAACTTCTTCTTTCATTACAGATTCGTATTATAACATTAGTTGACACATTTTTATTTATACAAAATTCTCTTTGTGAAGAATATCTAGATTATTTAATTATTGTTTTTACCATTGCAAGCAATGTTATAATTAATTATGTTAATAAGAAAAGTATATACATGAATATTTCTCAGCTTGGTCAAAGAGCATTTGAAATTTGAATTTTAAAATTGTAATTATAATGAAACTAAAACATCCTCCTTACAGCTATAATAGGCTGTACTTCAAGAGTTAATATGTGAATGATAATTAGCCTCACTAACAGAGGAGATTGTTTCTTTTGTTTCTGACTAAATTGGAAGAACAAACACCAGATATGTTCTTACTTCTAGGAGCGAAAGACTTAATTCTGGCTTATCTTCACTTACTGTTAAAACGAACTGTGTTTTTCAATATCATTTTTAAATAAAAGTCACATTTATTTTTAATGTGAGTTTCTTGTGGATAGAATATTGTGGAATTTGTTTGTTTGTTTTCAGTTCTCAACTTCTTAACATAAAAAAACAACAACAGGTATTTCAACTCTACAGGAATTGTTGTTGTTGTTGTTGTTGTCAGGTGCCATCGAGTCGGAACCGACTCATAGCGACCCCATGCACAGCAGAACGAAACAATGTCCAATCCTGGGCCAATCTCACTACCGCTGCCACATTTGAGTCCATAAATGATGCCACCTGGTAAATCCATCTCGTTAGAGGTCTTCCTCTTTTTCTCTGACCCTGCACCTTACCCAGCATGACATCCTTCTCCAACGACTGTTTCCTCCGGACAATATGTCCAAAGTAGGAGAGACGAAGCTTAGCCATCCTGGCCTCCAAGGAGCACTCTGGTTGTACTTCTTTCAAAACAGATCTATTGGTTCTTTTGGCAGTCCATGGCACTTTCAGTATTCTCCTCCAACACCACTACAGTAATTAGTGATGATAAATATTTTAGTGAGGTACTGCTTATATTGTAATATTTGTTATATTATGGTATATTGTATCTTGAAGAATAACTTTTATTTATATTGACATAGTGTGTATAGAATGGAGATTTATAGTTCATCAATTAAATAACAATTTTAATAGGTTTCCTTATATTATGTCTAGCACATTTCAAAGAAAATAATTTTATTCTACTATTTTATATCAGTCACATCCAGTTTATATGTTTGTTATACAGTGAGGGTTTGTATGCTGTTATGATGATAGAAGTTACAGCAGTGGTACTTTAAATACTAGCCATGTCATGCATAATAGATAGTTTTCAGTGAAGCTTAGACACTAAGACAGACTAGGAAGAAGGAGAGGCAGGCTATTTCTGAATGGTTAGTCACTGAAAACCTTATGAATAACAGTGAAAATATTTTCAGATATACATCAGGAAGATAAGTCTTATATGTTAAAGGAACTCAAAATATGACTGGGAATGAACAACCTCCTCACAGCAGAATTGACACTAATAATATGGATGAAGTTAAGCTATTAGGGTTTTCATTTGCTGATGTGGTAAAACTAGAAATGAGAAGAAATAACTATAAACATCCATTAATAATTGGAATGTGGAATGTACGATGTAAGAACATAAGAAAATTAGAAATTATTAAAATTTAATTTTTGTTGTTAGGTGCCATCGAGTCAGTACAGATACATAGCAACCTTATGCAAAGCAGAGTAAAACACTGCCTGATCCTGGGCCAAAGTCACTGCTGTTGCCACGCTTGAGTCCATTGATGCTGCCACTTGGCCAGTCCATCTCATTGGGTGTCTTCTTTTTCTCTGACCTTCCCCCATGATGTCCTTCTCCAGCGACTGGTCCCTCCTAACAATATGTCCAAAGTATGAGAGATGAAGTTTGGCCATCTTGCCCTCAAGAAGCACTCTGGCTACACTTCTTCCAAAATGGATCTATTTGTTCTTTTGGCAGCTCATTGCACTTTCAATAGTCTCCTCCAGCACTGTAAAGACAATATTCTCCTCCAGCACTGTAAAGGCATCAATTCTTCTATGGTCTTTCTTATTCACAGTCCAACTTTCGCATGCATATGAGGTTATTGAAAATACCATGGCTTGGATCAGGTGCACCTTAGTCCTCAATGGACCACATACAGACCGATATATTAGGCATTATTGAACTGAAATGGGCTTGTATTGAATCAAATTGATTACTATGCTGGAAATGAATCGCATTCATTATCAAAAAGAGCATTTCAAGATACTTCTGGAAATATAATGCTGTCTGTTATGGATAAATTTGTGAATAACAAGTATTTCTAAGCACTTAATTGTGCTCATGAGGAACCTTTCTAGAGGCTAAGAGGCAGTTTTTAGAATAGAACAATGGGATACTGAATGGTTTAAAATCAGATACGGTGAGTAGCAGGATTGTATCCTTTTACCATTCTTATTAAATCTGTGTTTGTGCAATGTAGCATTTGCATGATATGAAGAAGAATGTGGCATCAGCATTGGAACAAGAGTTATTAACAACAAACATGCAATGTGCAGAAGACACAACATTGTTTGCTAAACACAAAGACAATTTGAAATACTTATGATGAATATTAAATAATAGAGTTTTCAGTATGGATTGCACCTCAATGTAAACAAAAGGAAAACCCTCACAATTGTACCAATAAATAACATCATAATATATGAAGTGTTTATTTTGATCTAATCCATAAACAGTTCTCATGGAATCTGTAGTCAAGAAATGAAATAGACTTGTGCATGAAAAAACCCTGCTACAAAAGTTCTCTTTAAATTACTGAAGAACAAAAATAATAATTTGAGGACTAAGATGCACTTGATGCATGCCATCATATTTTCAACTGCCTCATATGCATTTGAAAGTTTGATAATGAATAAGGAATACTGTAGAAGAATAAATGCATTTGAATTATGATTTTCTGAAGATTACTGAAAGTATCATGAACTGCCAGAAAAACAAACATACCTGTCTTAGTAGAAATACAGGCAGAATGCTCCTTAGAAATGATGATGGTCAAACTCTGTCTCTTGAACTTTGGACATATTGTCTAGAAGATCCACTCCTTATTCAAGAATATCATGTTTGCAAAAGTGGAGGGTCAGTGTAAAAGAGGAAGGCCTCCAACAAGATGGGTTGACAGCCTGGCAACAACAATGTGTTCAAATGTAATAATTGCAAGGATGGTATATGATCAGGTAGTATATCATTCTGCTGTACATAGGATTCAATGGTACCTAACAACCACAACAAATGAGACATAAGAAATTTACATTGCAGTCTGTGAAGACCTTGTTAAACAGGATGTTCCACACTATGTGATTCACTGCCAATGCTGTGCTCTTCTGCTATTGCCCAATATTTATTATATAGGAATGGACTCATATATCAAGTGGCAGAGTTGCTAATTTCCGATAGTTCACATATTTGTATCTGCAATATCTTGTAAAAGTTGGCAGGAGTAAATTAATTTTGATATAACCTTGTATATTTTAAAATAGTTTGCGTTTCACAAGGGCATCAAATTTTAGTTGCTAGGTTTAGGCATTTCAGATACATTGGTAAGGTTAGAAAAAATGTCAAGCACAATTCATGTAAAGTTTGCAAATTTTTGTCTTTTGTCTGTTTCCTTTCCTAAAATTTAATCTATAGAAACTTTATACCTAGAATTGTTTGTTGTTAAAAATCATTCAAAAAAAATTGGGTTGTTAGTTTTCTGAAGATTTTTAGCATTTGGAGAAGTAACAATAAAGTGCTTCCCTATTTGTACAAATAGTGTTAAACTACCATGGTTTCATCTTTCTCAGGACTATTAGCACTGTTATACTATTCAATCTCCAGATATTAGGTACAACTTATTTTTTTTATGTGGATACAATCAGTTAAAGGAATCCTGGTGCTAAAATTATGCAGTGTTGGTTTACTGAAATTAAAGCGAGCAGTTTAAACACACCAGTCACTCCAAGGGAGAAACATGAGGCTGTATATCTCAGACATGCTATGAAGCAGTTAGGTCTTGTAGAGTCACTACGAGTTGTAATAGAATCGATGGCATTGGGTTTTGTTTTTTGTATTATCAACTAACATAATAAGTAATTTTTGACAAGTAATTTATTATTTCTTATTTTATTTATCTGACTCCAGTTTATGATAGTAAAACATCAATATTTCAAGTTTTTCCATTTATATTTACACAATATGTTTTAAAAATTATATTACTTACATTTGAATACACTAATTGTGATTAATTTTTTATCATAAGATCACCAGGATGATTCATTTTTTATGACAAAGGGAAATAATGGAAATTTTACTGGCAGTTCTTAATTACTACTTATTCTATAGTGTCTTTGAAGACATATTTTTTCAATTATTAAATTAATTATAGTCATGATTATTATATTAAACTTATCTATTTAATCCATTAATCTTTTACATTTAGATGCATGAAATAAGAATACATATTTATGCATTGACTTATAAGAAACAAATGCCGTATGATAGCAAGTCAGTGTATCATGTTTGTTAATGTTGAGGAAATCTATGAGTAGGAATGGAAAATTGTATGATCTAGTACTGAAAGATGAACCATTAACTTAAGAAGATACTCGGGTAGAACTGATGAGGATCTGCCTGCACAAAGTCATAACATAAATAATGTGGATTTAGTGAAGCATTAAAGAACTTGGTTTGCTTCTATAGAATAACTCAAAATTTAAATGCCTGTAAACATCCATTAATAATCATGCATGACATGCACACAGTCATTTAAAATTAAATGAAACACTAAAGATCAATATCCTAGGTATTAATGAGCTTAGATGGACTAGAATTAGACATTTTGAATCAGTCTATTAGGCAAAGAATGAAAAATTGAATAATGATATTGCATTAATCACCAAAAGGACATTACAAGATTGCTGGCGACAGCATCCGCAAGTACTGAGAAGCTGTGGCCCTGTGA
>NW_006409164.1:103500-107461 GCF_000296735.1 Chrysochloris asiatica
GTTTATTGGTCCAGTGGTGAGGATTTTTTGTTTTCTTGATTTTTGTTATCTTATTTTAAGATAAAATCTGTGAATCATCGTGTCCTGTTTCAAAAGAACAACCACATTTTTTTCATTTTTCTCTTTTGTGTCAAGTTCCTCCTTGATAAGAATAAAAGACTGGGGTATTTTAGTTCTGTATGCATTCTTGGCAGCAGGACTATCTGCCTGTCAGTTTGCATCCACTCTGGTCTCCGAGTGTTTCTCTTTCACCTCTCTAGACATCCCACCTTCGTGTACTCACTCTCTTGTCGAGGCTGGACCCCGGCACAAGATCTGTTCTGAAATTTAGGGGGCTTCAAACAGTTTGTGGACATATCCCATTATCTTTCATTTCACTTCCCACAAAACACCCTCATATACAACACTTGTGCAGACTTTTCCTGATTTTTAAAATTTATTTATTTAACATTTTTATTACAGATTGATTAAAAGTTTACAGGGCAGATCATCAGTTTTACATTCAACAAATCATTCACCTTGTTTCATTACAATGATTATAATCCCCTCCATGTACCATCAGTTAACAGTGTTTTTCTATATTCACTTTAGTTTTTTTTTTTTTTTTTTTAACACTCAGGCATACATAATAATTTGCACTACCAACCAACCAACCAAAGGGCACATTATGTAAGTCTGCCTCCTGGCCGCCATCTCTTAGTCCCTCACTTCCCAAGAATCTTAAATCCTCAGCTACTCCCTCTCTCCATGTCCCTATCTCTGTTTCCATCTCTGGTGTCTCTGTTTCTCTGGACAAGGTCAGTCATTCTGCTTGTGCTCCTCTCTCTTGATGATCCCAGGGTCCCTTGGTTCTGGACTGTAAAACTAACTGCTCCCTTGTTTGTTACAAAACTTCTACCTTTACAATTGTGAGAGTTGTAATTAGTCATGAAAACTATTACTTACTATTGAATCACAAGAATCTTATCCCCACCTCTTTTAACCAGACCCATTTAGACAAGATGAAAACTATTCAGTGGGGACTCTTTCTTTCCCCACACACTATGAAACTAAGCATCCCCCTCCACTAGAAACCTTGGAAGCAGTCACGTCATGTCTTTATTGCCCCCTCACTTTAGGTAGAGTCATTTTAGGTAGAAGGGCTGTGTACTGGTGTCCCCCATCTCTGCCCCCGGACACCAGCACACAGCCTTTCTCCTGCCCTGAGCTCCCAGCTGCTCCATCCATCCACGTCATGTTCTCTGTCTCCATCCCTGGCATCACTGCCTTTCTGGGTAGGGTCCTGCTCTCCATTCTTCTCACTTGATGGCCACAGGGACCTCCACTCCTATGCTGCAAAATCAATCACTCTCCTTCTTTTGTCAAAAAACATCTACCTCTATATTTCTTACCCTCACAGTCAGTTCTGATGGCAATTATTCACTATTATACCACAAAAGTCCCAGCCCACTTCCTTTCACCACCCTGGTACCAATGGATTGGAAATCATTCAGTGGTGATACAACCTTCTCCTGCTCTGTCTGGAAGTATGCTGCCTCTTAAAAGCTTGTAAGCCAGTCACTTCTTGCCTTTATGTTTTTGTTGTTGTTAAGTACCGTAGAGTCAGTTCCGACTCATAGTGACCCTGTACAAGGTTTCTGAGGCCGTAAATCTTTACGGGAGCAGAAAGCCTCATCTTTCTTCCACGTAACAGCTGGTAGTTTCGAACTGTGGACTTTGAGGCTAGCAGTCAGATTCGTAACTACTATACAACCAGAGCTTCTTTCTTGCCTGTATAGGACCCCAATTTTGAGTAGCCAGTGTCTAAGTTGTCAATCCCAGAGTGGGTTGGAGTGATCCTCTCTGTAAAGATTTGTTCCCTTTTTTCAGCTACCATATCCATAAGTTTAGGTAAAGTTCATCAAATTGTAGGAAGTTACACTATTTTTCCCCCCTCTTCTTTCTTCTTCTAGTCGAGTTTTAATCACCCAGCCAGCGAAGCCAGGTCAGGTGGGTACTATCTGCAAGTATGGATGTTCTTGTGCATCTCCCCTCAGCTCACATAAACTGGACATTTCACGCTCCACTCCAGCCCTCCGTGGCCATGTCACTGGCTCTGGATCTAGGAATCCCTGTGTCTTGCCATACTGCTGGCCATCTAGGTCTCCACCTGCTTTCACAGGGGTCTATTGAATGTGGTTGGTCTTAGCTCAAAACTTCATTGTTGTTTTTGCCCCCTCTTCCCTTATCAGTTACCAATGTGGTCACTAGGCAGACCACATGCCTGCTAATGTATTGCTCTTGAGTCTCAGTCTTAGAAGGGGGTTTGCTCTGAGGCGTCCTGACCACTTGCCTTGATGGCTCCCAGAGAACAGTTTACTTGTTCTTGTAGTAATCAAACAGACTTCCATTATTGTTTATTGTTTCGGATTTTTACTGCTGGGCTTTCTTTCACAAATTATCTTCTAGCTGCTCCTAGCTGGTCTACTCATCCTTTCCAGCAGAAATTTCCTACCTCAGTCAGTTCTGGATGGGGTTCTGGATTCCAGCTATGGTCTTATGCAATGTAAAGGCTCCATAGTAAGCCTCTTTCACTCAGCAACTTCTAGCTCCATTTAAGGTTTTCCAGTCAGTTATTGGCTGAAGACCTTTATGTAGTGATGATTCTAGCTATTCCTTTCTACCCCACTCAAGTGTCCAGTTTACAATAGTAGGCAAGGAAAACCAAGATTCAAAAGACAGCCACAATTCTTAACATTATTTCCCTCTTTTACCCTTTCAAACCATGCCTCAATCCCTGTATCCTGGAGCCCTGTTGTTCCAAGGTTGGGCAAACATCATCATTTACCTCTGTCCCACTTAGCCCATGAGAACTTGTGTAACTGTTCTCTCATCAGCCTTGTTCTTCCATTATCCTCCCCCTTCTTGTGTGTTGTCCTCCACTCCCACTCGCACCCAAGCTATCCTGTGTTTATTCCTTACCCTGTGCTTTATCATCCCTTCCCTCCTTTCCCTCCTCTCATCCCATACATCACCGTGATCAACAAATATATATAATATTTTTCCCTTTTAGTGTGGGTTATTTTTCTTACTCTTATACAATAATGGCCCTGTGCAGTATTTCTCCTTTTGTGACTGACTAATTTCACAAAACATTACGTCAAGTTTCATCCATGTTATGCAGTGGCTTGCAGCTTCCTTGTTGCTCTTCAAGGTAGCATAATATTCCATTGTGTGTATGTGCCACAGTTTGTTTATTCATTCTTCAAATAATGGGCACTTTGGCTGTCTCCACCTTTTTGCTATTGTAAATAGTGTTGCTATGAACATTGGTGTGCATATATATAGTTGTGCTATGGCTCATATTTCTCATGGGCAAATACCAACTAGAGGAATACTGGATCATAAGGTATTTCTATTTCCATCTTTCTGAGGAAGCTCCACATTGCTTTGAAGGGTGGTTGGACCATTTTGCAATCCTACCAACAATGTAGGAGTGTCCCAGTCTTTCCACATCCACGTCAGCATTTATTGTCCTCTACTATTTTTATGTTTGCTTTCATTGCTTGTGTGAGAAGATATCTCATTGTTGTTTTGATTTGCATCTCTCAAATGGCTAGTAATCCTGAGCATTTCTTCTAATATTTGTTGGCCACCTGGATTGATTCCTTGTGCCCATTTTTTAATTGGATTATTTGTCTTTTTCTTGTAGATGTGTTGTAGTTTCCTATATATTTTAGAAATGAATTCCTTGTCTGATGTGTCATGGCAAAAGATTTCTTTACCATTCTGTTGTGTCCCTTTTTAGTCTTTTGGTGAAGTGTTTTGAAACACATACATTTTAAAATTTTTAATATGTCCCAATCATCTATTTTGTACACTTTTGTTTGTGTACATTTCAAAATGTTTGGCTCTCTGTGTACTTCCTGTATTAGAGCCCTCACATTTGTCTCTATTTTTTCATTGATGACTTTCATAATTT
>NW_006409164.1:108335-110412 GCF_000296735.1 Chrysochloris asiatica
CTAAAATGCTACATTGTTCTTAATATTCCTATATACTTTCAGGAGGAAGGAGAGCATCTGGGTTAAACTGATTATATTCAGAGGTGGTTTAATGGGGCTGCCACTGATCAACCTAGGGTCTGCGTATGCTGTCCCCAGCAATTTCCTTCCCATATAAAGTTTCTAACTGTCTTTTCCATCTGTTTGAAGACTGTTATTGGAATCTGGATTGGGATTGCATTATATGTGTAAATTGCTTTGGGTAGTATTAACATCTTGAAGATGTTTTGTCTTTCTATCCAAGAACATGGTATATTCTTCCAATTTGTAAGTCTCTTTTGGTTTCTTGTAGTAGTTTTTTGAAGTCTCTTTCTATAAGTCCTTTGTATCTCTGGCTATGTTAATTCCTAAATATTTCATCCTTTGGGATGTTGCTATAAATGTTATTTCTTTCCTAATGTATTTTTCAGCACTGTCATTATAACTATAAAGGAATCCAACTTATTTTGGTATGTTGATCTTATACTCTACCACTTTGCTGAATCTGCAAAATGTAGTAGATTTTCTACTGAGTCTTTGAGGTTTTCTATGTATAGGATCATAGCATCTGAAAATAGAGACAGTTTTATTTACCCTTTGCCAATTTGGATGCCTTTAATTTCCCTGTCTTGTTGTATGGCTCTGGCTAATACTTACAAAACAATATTGAAAAGGAGTGGTGACAAAGGGCATCCTTGTCTTGTTACCATTTGCAGAGGGAAGGCTTCAGTTTTTCTCCATTGAGAGTAATGTAGGCTGTTGGTTTTGTATATGTGCTCTTGAATATGTTGAATAATTTCCCTTCAATTCCTACTTTGTTGAGTGTTTTTATCAGGAATGGATGTTGGATTTTGTCACGTGCCTTTTCTGCATCAATCGATATGATCATGTGATTCTTTTCCTTTATCTTATCTATGTGGTGGATTACATTGATTGTTTTTCTAATGCTGAATCATCCTTGCATCCCTTTTATGAAACACACTTGGTCATGATGTATTAATTTTTTGATGTGATGCTGGATTCCATTTGCTAGGATTTTGTAGAGAATTTTTGCGTTTATGTTTATGAAGGAAGTTGGTCTATAATTTTCTTTCTTAGTGATGTCCTTCCCTGGTTTTGATATGAGGGTTATACTTGCTTCATAAAAAAAAAAAAATATTAGGAAGCAAGAAGTGGGGCTTAATGGCGGCTAGGGTGGAGGTACAATGAAGTTCACTGTCAGCAATAACACAGAATACTAGGCAAAGAAGATCCAGGGCAGAGCACGAAAACTCGGAACCACAGAGATAGGAATATTTTAAAGGTTTGAATGCTTATAGTTTGTGGAGTTTGGAGCTGAAGTAAAAAATCACATACTTTTGAATCTGCCGGACTGGGCCCAGAGGCCTGAGCTGAGATCCTGGGTGAGACCAAGTGGCAAGACGAACCAGGGGGAGAAGAAACACCACGGAAAAATGCCGCAGGAACCTAGGGTTAAACGTGGACAATATACTTTATCAGTTTTGCTTTGTTCTGATTTACTTTTTTTCTTTGGTATCTGTTAATTGGCGTGCTCACTGTTTGCCCACCTCCATTCTGGTGAATAGAGGGAGAGCCTGAGCTGAGTGGCCAACCCCCAACCTCACCGCTGGTGGGTTCTTCTGTCACTGATGCGCACAGATACTCAGCCCAAGCAGAGGCCTTTTATTATCTGCTTCTTTTTTGTTCTGTTTTTTTATCATGGGAAAGAGAAGGAGAGGGTGAAGTGATGGAAAGAGAGTTTAAAGGCAAAACAGGCCAAAGGTTGGATTGGAGCCTGAGGTATAGCATAAAAACCAATACTGGAAACTTAGAATCTCTCAGGAAGCTTTGAAGGCAGGAACTTGAAGAGAGAACATTAAAGTCATACTCATATTAAGCTATAGATTTTTTTTTTTTTCCTTATTTTTCTTCTCTCCCTCCTCTCCCTTTACTGTGATTAGAGACTGTAGTATTCACTCTTGGTTTTGGTGGTGCTGCTTTTTAGTCTTTTTTCTTTCTTCTTCTTCTTTCTCTCATTCTTTCTTCCCACTGGTGTTCT
>NW_006409164.1:138216-139140 GCF_000296735.1 Chrysochloris asiatica
CCAGCACAATATCTGATAATATTCAGGTGCTGCTCATAATGTTTTCCTATTCTGTATTCTGATGACTATGTTATATTGCTATTCTTAACATTTTTAGTGACTAAATATTCAGAAGTATTGTGCCTCTCCTTCCTCCTAATCTTAGATTTATTCTTAGCTGAAACCTGCCAACCATGGTTGACCCTGCCAGTGCTTAAAATACTGTTGACATAACTCTAGCATGACAGCAACACTAACCCACACAGTGTGACAAACTGACAGCAAGTAGTGAAAAATGGATCCACTAAGATTAGAAATTATGAACATGCTTCTCATTTCATTTTAATTTTATATCAGAGACTGCAAAATATTTTTAAAAGGATGGTATATATGGGTAGAAATATGAAAGAATGTATATTCGCTTATGTTGTTGTTATTGTTAGGTGCCATCAATTCAGTACCAACTCATAGTGACCTTATGCACAGCAGAACTAAACACTACCGGATCCTGGACCAACCTCACTATTATCGCCATGCTCGAGCCCATTTATACTGCCGTTTTGCCAATCAATCTCACTGGAGGTCTTCCTCTTTTTCTCTGACCCTCCAAATTATCAAACTTGATATCCTTCTCCAGCAACTTGTCCCTCCTGACAATATGTCCAAAGTATGAGAGACGAAGTTTGGACATCCTGGCTTTCAAGGAGCTCCTGGGCTGCACTTCTTCCAACACAGATCTGTTGGTTCTTTTGGCAGCCCATGGCACTTTCAATATTCTCCTCCAACACCATAGTTCAAAAGCATCAACTCTTATACTGCCTTTCTTATTCATTGTCCCAATTTTGCATACATATGAGACTATTAAAAATACCATGGGTCAGGCGCACCTTAATTTTCAAGCTGACATCTTTGCTTTTCAATACTTTAGAAAGGTCTTGTGCAGCA
>NW_006409164.1:141122-147316 GCF_000296735.1 Chrysochloris asiatica
TTGGTAGAATTCTTCTATTTCATCTTCAATGACTTTAGATGTTGTCACATAAATTTGAATAATAGTGCTATTAACTGGTCTTCTCTGTGTATGCATGCATATTGTCCTATCACAGACAGCATTGTACTTCATGACTGATCTGGATATGTTCTTTTTGACGATGAATGCAACACCATTACTCTTCAATTTGTCATTCCCAGCATAGTAAACCATGTGGTTGTCAGATTCAAAATGGCCTGTTATATATGACACTAATTCCGGATCCTGAAGTAGCTGAACCATGCCCATACTCATACTTATGAGTTGGTATAAATGAACTGAAGGAGAAGGAAAGAAATTGAGCTGCAGTACTTAGGGAAAACACATGTTCCAAAACATATTCTTTCTCTCACTGTCACACACATATATGCATGGTTTTTCCTACCAATGAACACTCAAGTTTTATATTAAAATTATCACCTTAATGGTTGGTAGAGGGGATGCCATGTAATTGTTTAAGTTCTACCAAACCATTGCCATTAAGTTGAGTCAGACTCTTAATGACCCTATATAAAATTTCTTGTTTGGAAATCTTTATAGAAGTAGATAGTCTCATCTTTATCACTCGGAGCTACTGGTGGGTGACTTAGCAGCTCAATATCTTACCCACATTGCTACTTTTGTTGATTTTATTTTTACATGCCTATTAACTTTGAGGGGATTAGAACAGGTCTAAAATAGCTACCAAAGCAAAACAAAACATTATCTCTTTTAGTTTAATAACTATAACCAGAAAATTAATAATTATAGAAATAATAAACTATTAACTAAAAATGAACAAAATAGATTTGTTGTACTCTATGTATATTTTTGCTACTCATCCACAACTTTTGATGTTTAGGGACTATAAATTACTATTAACAGAAAAGTAAAAATCAAATACTTATAGATTTGATAATCAAATTTAAGGCTTCCACTCCAAATTTTTACTGAACCAAGCTGTGAAAAATTTAAATATGGAGTTTTAATATTTATTTACATATTCAAATTCAATGATATTAAAATACAGAGAAACATTTGAGTGCTTGTATGTGGTCTATATTTTGCTTATATGTGACGTGCACATAAGCAGGAGGAATTAAAAATAAGAATTACCAAGTTATTTCATATGTAAAAAACATGTATTTATTAAAGATTAATACATACACCTTGAGGAGTGTGGTGGCTCATGTATCATAACACTGGACTGTGAACTACAAGTTAAACAGTTCAAACTCTGGGTGAGAAAGATTAGGTTTTCTGCTACTATAATGATTACATCCTTGAGATACCTATACCATAAGTTTGAACAGGCTCAATGGCACTTAGCAATAACAAGAGCAATATATATATTTTACATACAGATTTTTCCTAAATGTTGAAATGTCTAACTTTTATCTCTTTTACTTTTTTCTTTCTTTCTGTCTCTGACAAACATATTACATATACCTTGACCATGACCATCTTTTAACATGGATCCACAGAATAGGCTTCCAGTGTATGTAATTAAGCCCTCTGACCACAAAAAGTCAGAATCCAGAATAATTTTATTAATAGTACATTTGATTTAAGTGGTCATTATTCCTAAGCAATAGCAATATATGCGAATATTATCTCCCCACCAAATGTAAACCTATAAATTTCTTTGTAGTATGTGTACAAAGTATAAAAAAGTATTAATATTATAATTTTAACACAAAAGTAAAAATAATCTCTATTCTGACATTTTTATTGCATCAAA
The DNA here is from genome assembly GCF_000296735.1 of Chrysochloris asiatica. Classification (NCBI taxonomy): domain Eukaryota; kingdom Metazoa; phylum Chordata; class Mammalia; order Afrosoricida; family Chrysochloridae; genus Chrysochloris; species Chrysochloris asiatica. The sequence goes on from NW_006409164.1 coordinate 142,882, forward strand.
CTGTCTTCAATTTTTTTTTTTTTTCAATTAGTACTTGGAATTTGTATGGCCACCTTCAAAATATCTTCTATTATACTTTCCTGTTTGGATAAATATTAAATTGAATTATTTATTTTCAAGTTTTGGTATTAAATGTTAGTAGAGTGATTAATTTATGGGTTTATGTGTGTGTCTACAAATAATTTGAACAGATTTTCTTTATAATATACTTCTATATTTATATTGGTCAATTGTTTAATATTAAATTTTATGTACATTATAATCCTTAAAGTTGATTAAATAATGTTTATTCAAATTAATCCTTACTATTGGTTAATTAGCAATATTTCTACTTATTATTATTATCATTTCTATTATTACAAATAAATTTATTATTATTGTACATCTTTTCATTCATATATATTTGTTTTCCTAGGATGTAGTTCTGATGTGCTATTTCTTACAATTTATATATTTGATGTTGTTGTTAAGTGCCATTGAGTTGGTTTTGACCCATAGCAACCCTGCACAGAGTTTCCGAGACTGTAAATCTTTATGGAAGCAGAAAGCATCATCTTTCTCCTGGAGAGCACCTGATAGTTTTGAACTGCTGAACTTGTGGTTCACAGCACGATTCATAACCACTACACTACAAGAGCTCCTATATTTGATAGTCATTACCAAGTTGCCTTCCAGAAAAGTTATACCAATTCATTTTCTCATGTTAATATAGTGTGAAGAAAGCACTTTTTTGCTTCTAATTTGAGACTTAATGGAAATTGCTTTTGAGAGATTAATGGGAAGAGTATAATCTTTCATGTTAAATCAAGGAAAACATGTTATAAAAGGATGTTCTACCTTATTTATGATTATTACAGAATTTCTGTACAGTTGTGTGTGTTGCTATAATGCTGAAAGCTATGTCAATGATATTTTAAATACCATCAGAGTACATCCATGGTGGACAGGTTTCAGGTGAGGTTCCAGACTAAGACAGTCTAGAAAGAAAAAGAAAAGGACTACTTCTGAATGTTTATCCAATGAAAACCTTATGAGCTGTAGTGGAATACTGTCAGATAACACCAGAATATTGAATATTCAAATAAGATGGTTAGCACCAAAAAATTGTTAGATACAGTGGAAATATGACTCAGGAAGACCTGTGTCCTCAAAGTAGAGATGGCCTTGATGACACAAATGGTGTAAATCTCTCTGGAAATTCATATGCTTCTTATTCTTATTAGGTACCATCAACTTTTAGTGACACTACGAACAACAGAATAAAACCCTGCCTGGTCCTGGGCCAACATCACAATCATTGATAAAGTTGAACCCATTGCTGCTGCCACTGTGCAAATTCATCTTGTTGGAAATCTTCTTCTTTTTCTCTGAGGCTTCACTTTACCAAACATAATATCTTTCTACAGTGACTGGTTTCTTCTGATAATGTGTCTAAATTAGGAGAGATGAAATTTGGCCATCCATGTTTCCAAGGATTATTCGGAGTGTACTTCTTCCAACACTGATTTTTTTGTTGTTTTGGTCATGCTTGGTAATTGCAATATCCTCCTACAACACCAAAACTCAAATGCATCAATTTTTCTATGGTCTTCCATATTCACTGTACAGCTTCCACATGCATATAAGGCTATTGAAAAGACCATGGATTGGGTCAGGTGCACCTTAATTCTGAAACTGACATCTTTGTTATTCAATGTGTTAAAGAGGGCTTGTGAAGCAGATTTGCCTAATGCAATAGGTAGTTTGATTTTTTGACTGTTGCTTCCATGAGTGTTGATGGTTGATCCCAGTAAAATGAAATCTTTGATATTTCAATCTTTTGTCCATTTATATGGATTTTTGTTTCTTGGTCCATTGGTGAGGATTTCTGTTTTCTTTACATTCATATGTGAATCATCTTGAAAGCTGTGGTCTTTGATCTTCAACAGCAAGTGTTTTAAATCCTATTTAATTTCAGAAAGCAAGGTTGTATCATTTGGATATCACAGGTTGTAAATGAGTTTTCCTCCAACCCTTATACCATATTTTTTTCTTAATATAATTCAGCTTGTCAGAGTATTTACTCAGCACACAGATTTAATAAATATCGTGAAAGAATATAATCCTGGTACACACCTTTCCCAATTTTAAGCCATTCAGAGTTCTCTTGTTCTGTTTGAACAACTGCCTCTTCTTTCTATGTAGAGGTTCCTCATTAACACAATTAAGTGTCCCAGAATATTCATTCTATGCAGTGCTAGCCACAACTTGTCATGATCCACAAAATAGAAAGCCTTTGAGTAGTCAATAAAGCACAGGTAAACATTTTTTCTGGTATTCTTTGCTTTCAGCCAAGATCCATCTGATGTCAGCCATGATATCCCTAATACCAAATCCTCTTCTGAATCCATCTTGAGTCTCTGGGGTTCTTTGGCAATGTATCATTTCAGCCTTTTTTGTATTATTTTTAGTAAAACTTTACTCGCATGGGATATCAGTGATATTGTCTGATGATTTCTGTGTTCCATTGGAACACCTCTCTTTGGAATGTGTACAAATATGTATCTTTTTCAGCCAGTTGGCCAGGTAGTTGTCTTTAAAACTTCTTGGCATAGATGAATCAGTGCCTTCAGTGCCTCATCAGTTTGTTGAAAGATGTCAATTTATATTCCATCTATTCCCTGTACTTTGCTCTTTGCCAGTGCCATAAATGAAACTTGAAATTCTTCCTTCAGGATAATTACCTCTAGAAATGGCTGGACAACAACTGTTTCTTTTTGGTACAATGACTGTATACTCCTTCCATCTTCTTTGATGCTTTGTGCAATATTGAATATTTTGACCATAGAATCCTTCAATACCACAAGTCAAGATTTGAATTTTTACTTCAGTGCACTCAGCTTGAGAAATGCTGAGCTTGTTCTTCCCTTTTAGTTTTTTAACCCTAGGACTTTACATATTTCATTGAATTTTACTTCATTTTCTGGAGGTTATTTTTCTGTTCAACTTTTGTTCCTCCTCACGTCTTTAATTTGCTTTAGTAACTCTATGCTGGAGAACAAGTTTCAGAGTAAACTTTTGCATCCATTTTGGTCTTTTCCTTCTTTTATTTATTTTTTTTTTCTTCTTGAATACTTTTTTCTTTCTTACTGTATACTATTCTTGATGTCATCCTATAACTCTTCTGGTATTCAGTCTTTAGTGTCTAATGCATCAAATCTGTTCTTCAGATTATCTCTAAATTCAAATAGGATATATTCAAGGTTTTATTTAGACTCTTTTGGACTTTTTTTCCATTTTATTTAGTTTGGCAATTAATGAGCCTTCCCACAGTTGCCCCCGGTCTTGTTTTAACTGATGATATGGAGTTTTTTCAAGGTCTTTTTCCACTGATGTAGTAAATTTGATTTCTGTGTATTTTGTCTGGTGAGTTCTGTGTGTATAGTTATCTTTTATGTTGTTTAAAAAATGCATTTGCAATGAACAAAACATTTGTCTTGGAAAATTATCTTATGTGATCTCCAGCATCATTTCTATCACCACAAATGATCATATTTTGATCATTTCTTCTTGTTTCCAACCTTTGCATTATGTTGTTGTTGTTGTTGTTAAGTGCCGTTGAGTCGGGTCCGACCCATTTATAATCACCAGTATTTATCATTACATTTTGATTACATGTTTAATCAATTTCAGACTGAAGAAGTTGATAGAATTTGGGAATGTCATCATCACTGGCTTTAGTTAGTATATAAATTTGAAGAATATTTGCATTAATTAGTCTTCCTTATAAGCCTAACGATATTATCCTATTACAGACAGAATTGTACATCATGACTGAACTTGAAAGGTTCTTTTTGATGATAAAAGTGATGCCATTCATTTTCAATTTGTCATTCTAATAATAATAAAACATGTGAGTGTCAGATACAAAATGGCCAATACAATCTATTTCTGCTCATTAATGTCTAGCATATTGATGTTTATGCATTCCTTTTCATTTTTTGACATTTTCCAATTTTCTGAGATTTATACATCTTACATTCCATGTTCTGATGATTAATGGATTATACAGCTGTTTCTCTTCATTTTTACTTGTGCCCCATCATGAAATGCAGCCACCACAGTCAACTCTATTTTTAGGAGGCAGCTATTCCAAGCTGAGGGATCTTCCAACCTGAGGGGCCTTCCAAACTGAGGAGCTAATCTTTCAGCACTATTTTTGACAACATTCTGATGCTCTTCATCATGTTTAAATATTCAGTAATCTGGTGATAATAATATTTTGAGTTATTAAATATTCAGAACCAGCTCATTTCTCATTCTTCTTTGTCTGTAGTCACTTGAAAATTCATCTAAAACTTGTCCATCATGGGTGATCTTTCAGGTATTTAAAACACCCGTGGAAAAGCTTCCAGAATCACAGCAGCACACAAGTCAACACAATATGACAAGCTGA
>NW_006409164.1:172282-173397 GCF_000296735.1 Chrysochloris asiatica
GTCCAGGTACAGATTCCTCATGAGCACAGTTAAGTGTCCCAAAATATTCATACGTGGCAATGTTGTCCATAGCTTGTCATGATTCACACAATCAAAAGCTTTTGCATAGGCAATAAAGCACAGGTCAACATCTTTCTGATATTCTCTGCTTTCAGCCAAGATCCATCGGACATCAGTAATGATATCCTTCATTCCATGGCCTCTTCTGAATCTGGCTTGAACTTCTGGAAGTTCTCTGTCAATGTATGATTGTAGCCATTTCTGTATTACCTTTAGCAAAACTTTACTAGCATGAGATATCAAAGAGATTGTATGATAATTTCTGCATTCTGTTGGGTCACCTCTCTTTGCAATGGGCAAGAATACGGATCTCTTCCATCAGTCAGCAAGATAGTTGTTTTCCAAATTTCTTAGCTGAGAGGAGAGAGTGCCTCCTGTGCTGCCTTACTTTCTTGAAAGATTTCAATTTTTATTCCATCAATTACTGGTGTCTTGTTCTTTGCCAATTCCTTCAGTTCACCTTGAACTTCCTCCCTAAGTATCATCGGCTTTTAATCGTATGCTACCTCTTGAAATAGTTGAACATTAACCATTCCTTTTGCTACAGTGACTCTGTGTATTCCTTCCATCTTCTCCTGATGCTTCATCGTTCAATAATTTGCCCAGAGAATCTTTCAATAATGAAATTGAGGCTTGAATATTTTCATCAGTTCCCCCAGCTTGAGAAATGCTGAGCATTTTCTTCCTTTTTGGTTTTCTGATTCCAGCTCTTTGCACATTTTTCTGTAATATTTGGCTTCATTTTCTCGAGCTGATCTTTGAAATTTCCTGTATTGCTCTTGGATTTCCTCATTCTTCCATTTGCTTTAGCATCTCTACACAGGAGAGCAAGTTTCATTGTCTCTTCTGACTCCCATTTTGACATTTTCCATCTTTCTTATCTTCTCAATTGCTGTTTGCTTTCTTCATGTATGATGTTCTTGATGTCATCCCTCAACTCTTCTAGTCTTTGTTCTTTTGTGTTTAATGTATCAAATCTGTTCTTCAGATGATCTCTAAATTCAGGTGGGATATATTCAAAGTCATATTTTGGCTCTCGTGGACTTGTTTTCATT
>NW_006409164.1:175079-176596 GCF_000296735.1 Chrysochloris asiatica
CTGACATAGTTTCCAGAATCACAGAAACTCACAAGCCACCACAGTATTACAAACTGACAGACGTGTGGTGGTATGTTGTTGGTATGAGGCATCAAGTCCGTTCTAAACTACTAAGGCAATCCTGCATAGAAGTTCTAAGGAATGGGTTGTGTATTTTAATCAACTTCCTTTCAGTTAACAACCCAGTGTTTATCCTGCAGGACCACAGCAGCATTCTAACAGAAATACAATATAATTAACTAAAAAGTTTTTTTTAGGTACCATCAAGATGGTTCAGACTTACATCTTCTCTATGCACAAAACAAAAGAAACACTTCCTGATTCTGCATGATCCTCACAAATGTTATCTTTGAGCCCATTTTTGTTGTTCCTGTGTGAGTCATTCTCTTGGGGAATTTCCTCCATTTCACTGACCCTACACTTTTCTAAGCATCATGTCCTTCTTCAGAAACTGGTTCTTCTTGACAAAATGTCCAAAGTATGAAAGACGAAATCTTACTGTCCTTGATTCTAAAGAGTATTCTGGCTGTATTCTTTACAATACATTTGTATTTCTTCTGGGAGTCCATAATACTTTCAATATTCTTCTGCAATATCATAATTGAATACAGAATTTTTCAACAGTATTTCTTGTTAACTATCCAACTTTCAAACTCTTATGAGGTGACTCATACTATGGCTTGAGTAAGAATCACTTTAGTCCTTAAAATGATATATTTGTTCTTTAGTACTTTAAAGAGATCTTTTACAGAAGGTTTGCCAAATGTAATACATCTCTTAATTTCTTGAGTTCTACTTCTATGATTGATGGTTCCAAGGAACATTGCACCAGTTACCTTTAGACAAGGTGGGCCAGAGTGTCTCTCCACTTACTCAAAACACATAATGAAGAATCATTTTATTTCTCTTCAGTTATGATAATTATATATTATATCTTTCCATTATTTCCCCCCATGCTTATATCTTATTATTAATAAAGCTGGGATCTCAGTGTATCTGATATTGTGAGATTTTTGCATTTCCTTTGTACCTGATCATATTCTCTGACCATATTTCATTGTTCTGTTTTCCTTACTGATTTGACGTAACACTTAGAATGTTAAAAACAAGTAGCCTTTGTGAAATATACTTCTGAGTTTTACAACATGAAAATTGTTAATGACAAGATTTTCATTTTACATTTAGCTCATTATTTACATTTTTTTTTTTTTAGTTTATGTATCATTACTGTATTTTAAGACTTTTAGAGATTGCGTTAGAATATGTCTCCTTCTTAAAATAATAAAATGATTATTTGTGAATTTTTGTCTAGTAATGTACTCTAGTTACATTGGTTAATACTTTATTATCTACTATTTGTATGGAGTGATGGCATAATGCTATATAAGCACTAGACCACAAGGTCAATTCAATTCAAACTCACTAGACAGTCCTTGGAAACCCTATATAAAGTTGTTGTAAGTCAGAACTGACTTGATGGCACTTAACAACAACAGCAAACATATATATTTTATATG
>NW_006409164.1:176806-186550 GCF_000296735.1 Chrysochloris asiatica
TTATATATATATTATAATATCAGTACTAAGAATGATTATTACCTTCAATTTAAAATTATTCATTGTGAGTTGGAACAAAAACCATGACAATTAACAAATGAAATTTTAGCTCAGGAATGCTATTAATATGATCAAGTCTTAGACAAGAAATGAAAATAACAAAGAAACATGCATCTAAGTGTTTTTATGATATTAATATTTTGTGATATGCTCAAAAATGTCAATTTATTTGGTTGCTGTTTTTAATATACTTGAGTGACAATCATTCTGGAGTTTAGAATATTTAAATGTCTTTTTTAAATCTTATTTTGGAAAACAGAGGGAAAGCACATGTGCCGTGTATAGAAAAATTTCATGGAACAATCCCTGTAGGGATTAAGGAACAAAGAAGTGTGTCTATGAATCTTTAAACACATTTTGGTCTTTGACATTGTGTTATACCTTCAAAGGCTGAATAAAGTAACAGATTGTATGGGAACAAAGAACATTGTTGAATTCTATCATTAGTGATGAGTTAAAAATATTCCAATTTTATGAGGTAGATTTTAGAAACTGTCATCTTGGAATGTCTGTTTATAATGGACTATCCAATTTTGCTTTCACACCCAATTCAATAATTTGCATTATAAAATCTATTTTCATTCATATTCATAATGTTTATTCACTTACATTTTAATTTAAAACTGTTATAAATGTGCAAGAAATAAATATATTTTAAGTTTAACACAATTTCTTTAAGAATTTATTCTTATGTGTTTAGAACACTAAGTTGAAAACAACACACATTACAAAATTATAGAGACAAATAACCTGATCTCAGGAAGCCTAGTTTTATGCCTTAAAATTGTTCAATTTAACTTCACTGACAAATAAGAAACAAACAAATGAACAAATAAAGTTTTAGATTAAATGAGACGATATTTGTAATTTGTATAATGTGGCCTGACCTTAAACAAGAGTACAGCAAAAGCTCATTATTATTATCATGGATATTTTTGCTATTCTTAATTAAAACATGTTTTAGCATAAATCATGTAACCTATTTTACACATTTAAGTATTAAGTTTCTCATCACTTTGATGAGCAGCAATATCAGAGGAATCAATTAATTTATACATATATTTGCTAATATCAATATAAAATACAACCAAATGGATATTTATTTAAACATGATGTATGATACCTGTATTATTTTAATGCAAAAAAAACTGACTTTAGTTAAATACTTCATTTCTATATATAGTTTAAACCATCTTTTTGCTAACAATGAGAGTTAAAAGAATTCAATACATTTGACAAAAGAAAATAAGAACTGTAAAAAGGTAGCACAGAATAGCTCTGACATGTATATTATCTTACCTGGAATCATTTCATTATGAGGTCTAAAAAAATAGCTGTTCTTTGGCACTAAGTGAACACAGCTCTAATTTCAGCTTCTAAATTCAGGCTCTCATATATAATTACTCTCTCTATGAGTGGAGAGCAGAGGGTTTTCTGTTACCTTGGGTATGAGCTTTAATTTAAATCTTCAGATTTCCTATCTAATTTAAACTGCAGAGCAGCACAGCTATGATCAGATTGTTCTATTGAAAATGAGGTTTGTAATTTGTGAATCCCAAATGAAACAAATCGTTTAACAGATTTCAGAAAAGCTAGTTAGTCTATGCTTTAAAATTAAAATAAAAAAGAAAAGCTTAAATACTATTCTGAGAACCTAATCAAGAAGAACCACAATGCTCTTCTTGAATTATATGCCCAATGACAATTTAAATACAATCCTTTAGAGAAATATTAATAAGCTAAAGAAATGGCAAAATGAGAGGAGTTTGAAAACTTTAGTAATGTAGCTGATTTTTCATAGTTTATAATGAAGAAAAAGGATCTTTCTTCTTTTGATTATATACCACAAATTAAATGCCATCATTACAATGGTATAGTAGAATTCTGTTTCCTCAAACCAATTCTTCAAGGTAACTAAAGTGTCAAAAATTACTAATTCTTTATTATCATCATATTTCTTTCTCTATTCTGCATCTTCATAATTTCCCTGAAATGTATGAGAACAATCTAATTTAAGCACACATGGAGTGGCAGGAAGATATTTTCCTTAACAGTGCAAAAATTCAATTTCTGTCTGAGAGAAAACAAACAGACCAAAAAAGAAAAGAAAAAAACAAAACACATAGGTTCACAAATAGACAGTAAGAACAGGAATATCAATGAAGGAAGATAAAATCAGTAAGCAGTTTGCTTAACATTTTATGTGGGTAAAATGGAACTTTATATTTGCAAGAATAGTAATAACTACCCAAATATATATATGGTTTGTAGGTAATATATGCTTATATGCATACAGTATACTTATATACATCTAGAAAATCACATATGAATACACAGGTATGCATGTGTAAGTGTTTGTGTAGGCAAATGTGTATACCAAGTTGTGTTTATTGAATGTATAGTTCTATATAAAATAAAATATAAGGGGTACGTTGTTTAGTGTCATCAAGTTAATTTCAACCCATAGCGACTCTGTATAGGTTTTCCAAGGAGCAGCTGGTGAGCTTGATCCACTGACCTTGCAGTTCAAATGACTTTGCAGTCTGATGCATTAGCCCACAGAGCAACACCAGGACTCCATATGGGATATAGTTATCAAAAGTAATATAATTTGTATTTGTTCTATTTGTTTTTAGCTGATAGATGATAGCACTTTGTTAGATGATGATGGTAGTATGCTTTCAGAATTTAGGGTGATATTCTCAGAATTTCCTCTATTTTTATCATTCTAATCAATTTACTTTTTAAAAATTATTTGATTTTTAGGAAAATGAGTTATGTTTGATGCATTCTATCCAGAACCACCTATTTTGCCCTTGTTCAGAACACTTAGTTCTCAGATCTGGGTACCATCTAATTCTTATGGTCTTAAGAGAGGTTAGGCTAAGGTGTCTCTAGCTTATTAGTCTTGTAAGCTAGTTTCTTTGAATCTCTGGTTCACATCTATTTTTTATTGATATGATGCAATTAATAGCTGTATCTTAGATGGTAAGTTGCAAGCTTTTAATTGCCCAGATGCCACTACTATATTCACTTATCTAGAATATAGAAGAATATCTTTATAAGATAATGTAATGCCAATTATCCAAGTGGCTCCTGGAAACTATAGTCCTAAGCACTCAAATCAAATAACTCAATACCAGCCTAGTAATTTTCTATAACTGGTGTGGTGCTGTGAGTTTATGCACCAGACTGTAAAGTCATTTGAACTACAAGGTTGATGGTTCAGGCTCACCAGCTTTTCCTCGGAAACCGTATACAGGCTTGCTATGGGTCGAGCCGACTCGACAGCACTTAACAACAACAACAACAATACCCCTTATAACTGTACCCCTTAGAGTTAGAGACAATTACTAGGCTTGTTCTGAGTTAATAGATTTGAGTGCTCAGGACCATAGTTCCAGGAGCCATATGGCCAGTTGGCATTACATTATTTTATTAAGATATTCTATATTCTAGTTGAGTGAATATAGAGGCTGCTCTTCCTCTTCATGTCCTCATCTTTGCCTCCATCTCTGGTGTTGCTGATTCTCTGGATTTTGTCCCACATTCCACTCGTAGTCTTGTCCCTTGATGGTCCTAGAGTCCTCTGTTACTAGATTGTAAGATTAACTATTCTCCTCGTTTGTTACAAAAATGTTTACCTTTACAGTTGTGACAGTCACAATTAGTCATGATAATAGTAACTCACTATTGAATCATAAACCTCTTACCCCCATCTCCCTTCACCAGACCTATCTGTTGTTGTTAAGTGCTATTGAGTCAGTACCGACCCATAGCGACCATATGAACATCAGAACAAAACACTGCCCAATCCTGGGCCAACCTCACTATTGTTGTCACGCTTGAGTCTATCAGTGTTACCATTTGGTCAATCTATCTCATTGAGGGTTTTCCTCTTTTTCTCTGCTCTTACCAAACATGATATCCTTCTCCAGCAACAGGTCCCTCCTGACAATATGTCCCAAGTATTAGAGAAGAAGTTTGGCCATCTTGGACTCCAAGGAGCACTCTGGCTGTACTTCTTCCAAAACGGATCTATTGGTTCTTTGGCAGCCCATGACACTTTCAATATTCTCCTCCAACACCTTAAATCAATTCTTCTACAGTCTTCCTTATTCACTATCCAGCTTTCACATGCATTGGCTACCAAAAATAGGGGGACTACAAAGGCAAGAGGTGACTGGCTTACAAGCTTCCAATAGGGAGCCTAACTCCAGAGGATACAGGGAAAGGTAGAATCTCCACTGAATTGTTTCCAACCTGTCTGGATGGGGTTGATTCAAGGTGATAGGGATATGGCTCATGTGGTTCAATAGGGAATGATTGCTATCTGGTCTGACAGTGAGTGTTGGAAAGGTAAATGTAAATGTTTGGTAACAAAAGGAGGGGAGTGGCTGATTTTGTAGTCCAGGAACAGAGATACCTGGAACCATCAAGGGAGAAAAGAGAAGTGCAAGACCATATCCAGGGAGACAGTGACACTAGGGATGGAGGCAGAGACAATGATGACATGGACAGAAGGAGCAGCTGGGAACTCTGACCTCAGGGAGGGAGAGGGGCTGTGTGCTGGCGGTGGGGGCTGGCAGGAGTGTGGGGTGTATCCTTTGATTGTATGATGATGCATGCAGGGGATTGTGATCATTGCAATGAAATAAAATATGATAGGATTAACATAAAGATAATATTCACCCATGTAAACTAACACATAATTCACAATAAAAACTAAAAAAAAAAAAAATAATAATAATCATAAACTGTGTGTGCTATGGTTGTTTCCTATCACCATACTTATTCAATCTTCACAGCCAATAAATAATCTGAAAAGCTGAACTATATGAAGAAGAACACAGCATCAGGACTTTAGGAAGATTCGTTACAACCTATGATATGCAAATGACACAATCTTGAATACTGAAAGCAAAGACTTGAAGCATTCATTGATGAAGATTAAAGATTACACCCATCAGTATGCATTATATTTCAATATAACAAAAACAAAAATCTTTACAACTGAGCCAACAAACATCATGATAAATGTAGAAAATACTGAAGTTGTCAAGGTTTTAATTTTATTTGGATCCACAATCAATGCCTATTGAAGCATCAGTTAAAAAATGAAATGGTACATTGTACTGGGCAATATGCTACAAAGGACATATTTTCAGGTCTAACAAGTGAAAATACCAATTTGAGGACAAAGGCACACCAGCCCAACACTTGATATCTTCAATTACCTTAAATGCATGTAAAACCTGGATAATGAAAAATGAAGGCAGAAAATTAATTGATGTCTTTGAATTATAATGTCAAAGAATATTAAATACACAATTAATAGTAAAAGAAAAAAAAGAGGAAACAAATCTTTCTTGGAAGTAATGCAGCCAAAATGCCCCTTAGAATCAAGGATGAAAAACTTCATGAAGAGTAAGGGGAAGTACATTATATTTGGTAAAGAAGCAGGTCAAGAAAACAGAGCATGACCCTCAATGAGATGGACTGACACACTAACTGTATGAAAGGGTGTGAACGTAGGTACAATTGTGAGAATTGTGCATGACTAGACAGTGATTTGTTCTTTTGCAGACAAGTTAACTATAAGTCAGAACAGACTTTCCTGAAATTATAACATTTCTTCAGTGTTTTTAACATTTGTTGAAGTGCGTGGTATTACATGATTAACTTAATATTTATTTCTATGAAAATTAATTTGAGGTACTGATAATATGCTTGTTGGCTATTTAGAGTTTCTCTTTGGTGTAGTACGTGTTTTATTCAATGATCTTTTGATTGACTATATCACAGGAAACAGAGACTTACGTGTTGACAGTAAGTTGTTTGTTTGTTTGTTTTCTATCTACCTTACTTTTGTTTTCATGAGAGGCCTTCTGAAAGTTCATGTAAAATGCATACTATGAAAAACTATGCAGGGATTTCAATTTTTTTATTTTTTCCTCCAAAATAAATTCATATCAACGTGTCATTGCATGTTGGAACAGAACCTAATATGAAGGATTTGGAAGGACAGGATAAGGCATCAGTTCTAAAAGAGCATCTATTAGAGCAACATGAAAACTGCTAAAACTGAAGCAAAAACAAACATCAAATTCATGGTGAAACTTCTGTGGATAAAAAGGCAAAATCATTAATGCTTTATGGAAAATTTCTGGGGCAATGCATCATAAAATATGGCACAGAAAATGTTGAAGATGGAGCCCACAATTGAAGATAATCTACACCAATTTTCAAGGAAATAATTAGTCTTGTTTGTGTTCTAATTGAGGAGGATCTATGATTAAAAAGCAGAACCTATAGCGAGCATCATAGACATTATAGTTGGGTCAGCTTAAATAATTATAACTGAAAATTACACTGAGCAAATATACTATTTGATGGGTGCCAAATATGTTGAACCCAGAACAGTTGCAGAAAATATAAGAGCTTTCAATGGATTCAGGGTCAAGATCCTGAAGCATTTTTCCAAAAAAATTTAACAAGAGATGAAATATGGCTTTGCCAGGATTATTCTGAAGAAAAGCACAATCTAAACAAGGACTACAAAAAGGTGGAAGAAATCCAGTCAACAAAAAAGTGGATAGGTCAAGAACAAAGGTCATGACAACAAAGTATTTGTGTGGCCATGTAGGAGAGTACTGGACTGCTAACATTTTGAGTGGTTCAAACCCATCAGCTGTTCCTTGAGAACCCTATACAGGATCATTATGAGTTGGAAGGTCTTGATAGAACTTAACAATAACAACAAGAAGAAGACAATTTGCTTGTTGAGTCTCAGGAGTGCAAAATTAAAATAAAGTGCGTTGTTCTGAGATAGTGCCCAATTTTGAGAAAGTTTGCCAAAAAAAATTTAGAAAAGTCTCACTAGAGAATCCTTTATAAGACAGTATTTCTGCTCATTTCTCTCATATAACAGGAACAATTTTCTGAGAATTTCAATGGTATATATTTAAGTACTTAGGCTACAGTGCTCATTTAGTTCCACTTGACTTTTGTTTGTTTGTTTGTTTCCTAATCTTAAAACTTTTTAAAGGTAATCCAGTTTTATTCAGTTTATAGTGTATTAAAGACCTACATTTATATGATTAATTTTGCCAGCCTTTCAGTTCTTTGTTGCTGTTGCTAAGTTGTTGTTTGGTTGTGACTCATAGCGACCCTGTATAGGGTTTTCCGAGGAGTGGCTGATGGATTTGAACTTCTGACCTTGAGGTTAACAGCCCAGTGCTTATCCTACAATGCTACACTAGGACTCACTGTGGTTTTGCATATTTCTGAAAACAAAACAAAACAAAAGCTGACAAGAGTTCTTCAGAGATGGATTAAATAACTAGTATCATTGCTTACAAAAAAAATTTACCTTGATGAATTATATATTGAGGGATAAAGTTTGTCTTTCAAACTAGTTCTATTTTCCCAATAACTTTCTAAGTGTCCTTGAATTTATAGTGCATTTTGAGGAATGCAATTTTTTTTAATATAATTTAAGTCATGTGTAAGAAAGATTATCCATTAAAAAACAAAAAGCGATGTCCCATATATCTTTGTTAGCTAGTGCTACTTGTTGTTAAGTGCCATCAAGTAGGTTCTGATTCATAGCGACCCTGTGTAGGGTTTTCAAGTATGGGTTGGTGAGGTATGCCATTCAGACCCACCAGTTTTAATCCCAAGGTATGCAGTTCAAACACACTGGTTTTATCCCACAGTGCCATACCACGACTTTCAGTTGTTGTTGTTAAGTGTCATTGAGTTGGTTCCAGCTAATAGTAACCTGTATATGGTATCTGAGGAGCAGTTGTTGAGCTTGAACACGGACCTTGAGCCTTAAAGCGACATTGCAGTCCAGTGCAGTACGCTGCCACACTAGTACTCCATTAATGCTCAAGTGCTTTAGTAAACAGAAACTTCCTTTTTCAAAATTCATGAGGCTAAAGGTTGAAATTCAGGGCACACACTCTAGGGGAAGACTGCTCTGTCTCTGAAAACTCTGGAGAAAGGCTTCTGTCTCCCTCAAGGGTCTATTCCTCAGCAGTCTTCATGTGGTTTGGTATCTATTTTCTCTTATTTCTGCTCACTGTTTGTCCTAATCTTGACTTTGACTATCTCAAAAGTACCTTTTATTTACTTAATAAGGATTATCTATTTTATATTAAAAATATTTTGGATAATTCTTGGTTTTCATAGATTAATTGAGCTACCTAAACCCAGTGTCTCCATGGATTTTCCATGAAAATACAGATATAAAAAATGAGTATATAAAGCCACACATCACCATTACCTGTGTCCTAAAAAACGGACAAAAATATGGAGAAATAAGCTGCAGATAACTTGGGAAATATATGCTAAAATCCAGCATATAATGAGTCTAGGTCTATAGGTAGAATAAGACAGAAAATGCAGCATACATGAAGAATAGAGACATACACATATGGATTAAGGAACATATACAACATTTCCCTAGGGACCAAAAAAAAACCCAAAATACCATATTACAGAAAAATAGAAAACACTAGGAAATACTTGAGATTTCAAAATCAAAACTTTGATCCCTGAGAGAAAGCCAAATAAATGTTGGGCAATCTTAGGGGTTGCCACACAGAGATTATCACTTCTGGAGAAGAATGTGGCATCACTGAAATCAAGTGTTTTGGAGATTTCTGGAAACAAAAGAAAACAAAAACTGACAGCAACAGCAAAAATAAGGAAGCAAAGAAACAAAAAAGCCAGAAAAGAAAGCTAGAAGGAAACTAAAGTCTATGTAGAAAATGTACTAGAAAACAGCTACTCCCATCCAGAAACTTTGAAGAAGCTCATCCTAAACCCTCATCATTCTGTGTTTTTATCACTATTATTTTGCTGAAAAATTTAAAAATATGAATACAAAATCAACAGGAAGATCTATCTATTCAGAGATTTAAAACAATAAAACAAAACAAAAATACCATAAAATGGAAATGTTGTTGATGTTGTTAATGCTGTTGAGTCGGTTCAGATCAATAGTGACCCTGTATAGGGTGAGCTTTCAGTTTGAACTCCCAGTTTAAACAGCTTTTCAGTCTGGCACATTAACCCACAGTACCACACCAGGATTTCAAAGTGGAAACAAGGTCATTTAAATTGAAAATATCCACAGAAAGCTAATCCCAATACAGAAATTACTCTAACATTCCTTCTAAAATAAATATTCTTAAGCAAGTATTTACACATGGTGTGGCACTGTGGGTTAATGCACAAGACTGCAAAGTCATTTGAACTGCAACATTGGTATTTCAAGCTCACCAGTCACTCCTCAGAATCCCTATACAGGGTTGCTATGTATTGGGACCAACTCGATGTCACTTAACAACACTAACATGCATGTATACATATGTGTGTGTATGAAAATGCTTGCTTAAGAAAAGTCACTTTTAGTTGGGAATACAGAGATTTAAATTAAAATCGCCACAGAAAGCTATTCCCAATACAGAGATTAATATTTGCACAAATTTATACATGTATATATAATTATGCATGTATAGAGAAACCACCACATGTCTGTCAGTATGTCATACTGTGGTGGCTTATGAGTTGCTATGATTTTGGAAGCTATGTCACCAGTATTTTAAATACCAGCAGGGTCAACCATGGTGGACAGGTTTCAGATGAGCTTCCATATGAAGGCATACTAGGAAG
>NW_006409164.1:188813-200567 GCF_000296735.1 Chrysochloris asiatica
TATGAAGAAAAACGTGGCATCAGGATTGGAGGAAGACTCACTAACAACCTGTGATATGCAGATGATACAACCTTGCTTGCTGTAAGTGAAGAGTACTTAAAACATTTACTGATGAAGATCAAAGAGCTCAGCCTTCAGTATGGATTGCATTTCAATGTATAGAAAACAAAAATCCTCACCAGTGGATCAATAAACAACATTCTTATCAAAGGAGAAAAGATTGAAGTTGTCAAGGACTTAATTCTTTTGGATCAAGTATCATCACTCATGGAAGCAGCAGTCAAGAAATCAAACGATGTATTGCATTAGGCAAATCTGCTGCACAAGACATTTTGAAGTGTTGAAAAGCAAAGACATCAGCTTCAGGACTAAGGTGTGCCTGACCCAAGCCGTGATATTTTCAATAACCTCATATGCATGCAAAAGCTGGACAGTGAATAAGGAAGACCATAGAAGAATTGATGCTTTTGAGCTATAGTATTGGAGGAGAATATTGAAAGTGCCATGGGCTGCCAAAAGAACCAATAAATCCATTTTGGAAGAAGTGCAGCCAGAGTGCTCCTTGGAGGTCAAGATGGTCAAACTTTGTCTCTCATACTTCAGATATATTGTCAGGAGGGACCAGTTGCTGGAGAAGGACATCATGTTTGCTAAGGTAGAGGGTCAGAGAAAAAGAGACATACCCCAGCAAGATGGATTGGTCAAATGGCATCACAAATGGACTCCAGCGTGGCAACAATTTTGAGGTTGGCCCAGGATGGGGCAGTATATTCTGCTCTGCATAAGGTCACTATGAGTCAGCACTGACTCGATGGCACCTAAGAACAACAATAACATACAACCCTGGTGTGGTGTTGTCAGTTAATATGCTGTACTGTAATGTCAGTTTAAACTGTAATGTCAGTGGTTCAAGCTCATCAGTTGTTCCTTAGTAACTCTATACAGGATCACTATGGATCAGAAATTATTCACCTGCACTTAACAAAAACAATGACCTGCATATATACTCGGACATACAGCTTAGAAATTTAGAAAAACAATGAAAATTTGACAGAACACAGGTAGATGCTCAATAAATCATGAATTAAATTGAGATATAAATAAAGAAAAAGACAAAATTCATCTTGTCTCATATAAATTACTTATTTAAATAATTTATTTTAATTTTAGGAAATAAAGCTTAAATTACTCTCAAGCAGGGCTGTGGAATGCCTGGATCGTGGACCATATAAAGTACTTGAAATCATTTGATCTGGCCCAGCCAAGTCAATTGCAATTCCAGCCATCACATTGTTGTTGTTAAGTGATGTTAAATCACTTAACAGTTCCAACTCATAGTATCTCTCCTTGTATATGGTGTCTGAATAGAGGCTGATGAACTTGAACCTCTACCATGTGCGTCAAACCTACCTAAGGTCAAGCGTTTATCCTTGTGGGTGAATTAATTAAATGTTTGACCAAATACAGCTGGTTACTTTTTAAGTTGTTAATTTTTTATGGCCCACAAATGATGTTATAAAGATTTGTAGAGAAAAAGTTCTCTATAGCTTTTCTCTACCCTTGCTGTGGAGGATGTACTTGGACTTTCTGGTTTCATTAGTAAATAAAGAAAGAAGTAAAGTTGTGTTATAAAAAGCACTTCAGAATCATCCCTGGGCAAAGGTGTTATACATGGATGCTGTGGTGTAATTCCCTGATAAGATGCAGGAGATCCTGGACCTAATGAGAAGGAGCTGAGGGTGTACCAGCCCATGAAGGAACTAGAGCTTCCTGATGGAAGATTAGAGGCTGGGATGAGCCAGGGGAACTGTCACCAGCTGCACTGCATATGTGTGGTCATACGTGTGTAAGCTGAGCTATTTTTGAGATGCTTTCTTGATGATTGTGTCTGGGTCATCAAACTCCTACATCTCACACATTTTTAGATGGGTAAATGATACAAAAGCTGGTTTACATATTATATATGTGCACATGTATAGATGGATAACTGTGCCAAATGATCATTAAATCCCCCTGCTCTAAAGGTATTGGTGTTGTTGATGTTGTTGGTAAATACCATTCAATAATCCCAACTCATAGTGATCCTGTATCTGGTTTCCAAGGAGTGGCTGATGAGTTTGAACTACCAACATTGTGATTAGCAGTCCATTGCTTATCCTACATACATAGACATTGATAAGATAGAAAATGAAAAAAAAATTAATAAAGATACTTGATTCATAAAAATTTACAATACGTAATGATAAGAAACTATTTATAGAACTAATAAAAGAAATGAAGCTACATAATTTTAAAACAATTTTCAAAACCTCTATGAAATGGGTAATATTAATGCTAACAAAACATAGTAGTTGATGCAAATAATAAATGCTGCAATAAGTCAATTACAACTAAATAATTAAACACTTATGAAACTTGACTCGAAGGCACTTAATAACAAGAACAACATCCAGATTGAACAATAACTGAAATATAAAAATATAGAGAAAAGACACAAAGTTATGTGACACTTTATTAAAATTGCTAACACACCTGCAATTTATGTGCCACAATAAGAGGAGGGAGGCTAGGCAGGAGCAATATTTGAAGAGAATTATCCAAATCTGTTGAAAGACATCAAGTCACAGATATAAAAATTATTACAAAACTAAAAATAAATTAAATTAAAACTACAATTCAGTAAAACTGATGTTAAATAGAGGAAAATAGTTTCCTTTTAGATGAATGACCATAAAGCAATATGCTGTATTTTAAACAAAATATATAACGAGTATTGAACTGATGCCATAAAATGTCAGAAAAATTGAAAGCCAAGTTTCATTGTTGTTGTTGTCAGGTGCCATCGAATTGGTACCGACCCATAGCGACTCTATGCACAGCAGAATGAAACACTGCCCAATCCTGGGCCAACATCACTACTGTTGCCACACTTGAGTCCATCGATGCTGCCACTGGGCCAATCCATCTCATTGGGAGGGTCTTCCTCTTTTTCTCTGACCCTCCACCTTATCAAATATGATATCCTTCTCCAGCGACTGGTCACTTCTGACAGTATGTCCAAAGAATGGGACACAATGTATAGTCATCTTGGTCTCCAAGGAGCACTCTGGCTGCACTTCTTCCAAAATAGATCAATTGGTTCTTTTGGCAGCCCACTGCACTTTCAATATTCTCCTCCAACACCATAACTCAAGTACAACAATTCTTCTATGGTCTTCCTTATTCATTGTCCAGCTTTCACATTTATACGAGGTTACTGAAAATACCACGGTTTGAGTCAGGCACATCTTAGTCCTCAAGCTAACATCTTTGCTCTTCAACACTTTAAAAAGAACTTGTGCAGCAGATTTGCCAAAAGCAATACATCGTTTCAGCTTTTGACTGCTACTTCCATGAGTGTTGATAGTTGATACAAGAAGAATGAAGTCCTTGACAACTTCAATCTTTTCTCCGTTAATAAGAATGTTGTTTATTTGTCCAGTGGTAAGGATTTTTGTTTTCTTGACGTTGAGATGTAATCCATACCAAAGGTTGTGCTCTTTGATCTTCATCAGTAAATGTTTTAAGTCCTCTTCACTGTCAGCAAGCAAGGTTGTATCATCTGCATATTGCATGTTGTTAATGAGTCTTCCTCCAACCCTATTGCCACGTTTTTCTTCATAGAACCTAGGTTATCCAGTTATTAGCTCAGCATAAATGTTGAGTAAGTATAGTGAAAGAATAAAACCATGTTGCACACCTTTCTTAATTTTAAAACGTTCAGTGTTCCCATGTTCTCTTTGAACAACTGACTCTTGTTCCAGATTCTTCATGAACACAACCAAGTGTTCCAGAGTACTCATACTTCACAATATTGTGATCCACAAACTCTAAAGCCTTTGTGTAGTCACATCTAAACATCTTTCTGATATTTTCTCCTTTTAGCCAAGATTCATCAGACATCAGCAATGATATCCCTAGTTCCATAGCCTCTTCTGAATCTGGCTTGAACCTCTCAAAGTTCTCTTTCAATACAAGATTGTAGCCATTTCTGTATTACTTTTAGCAAAACTTTACTTGCATTGGATATCAAAGAGATTGTCTGATTATTTCCTCATTATGATGGGTTATCTATCTTTGGAATGGGCATAGATATGGATATCTTCCAATCAGTCTGCCAGATAGTTGTCTTCCTAATTTCCTGGCAGAAATGAGTGAGTGCTTCCTGTGCCACCATACTTTCTTGAATGGTTTCAGTTTTTATTCCATCAATTCCTGGTGCCTTGTTTTTTGCCAGTTCCTTCAATGTACCTTGGACTCCCTCCTTCAGTATCATTGGCTCTTGATCATATGCTACCTCTTGAAATGGTTGAACATTAACCATTTCCTTTTGGTATAGTGAATTTGTGTATTTCTTCCACCTTCTCTTGATGCTTTCTGCATATTCAATAATTTGTCCAGAGAATCTTCCAATAACAGAAGTTGAGGTTTGAATTTTTTCTTCAGTTTCCCTCAACTTGAGAAATGCTGAGCATGTTCTTCCCCATCAGCAAACGAAGGTGTCACAGGCTTTTCTCCCATGGACTTTACTCCATTCACATTATCACAGTCAACTCTACTTTGAGGAGGCAGTTCTTTTCCAATCGCATTTTGAGTACCTTCCAACCTGAGGGGCTTATTTTCTGGCAGTATATCTGAAAGTGTTTGTTTGCTATTCA
Organism: Chrysochloris asiatica; assembly: GCF_000296735.1. NCBI lineage: Eukaryota > Metazoa > Chordata > Mammalia > Afrosoricida > Chrysochloridae > Chrysochloris > Chrysochloris asiatica. Next base: position 193,511 of record NW_006409164.1, read on the forward strand.
TATAGTTTCCAGTGACTAAATATTCAGAAGTAGTTCATCACTCTTTCTTCCTAGTCTGTCTTTGTCTGGAAGCTCATCTGAAAGCTGTCCAGCATGGTTGACCCTGCTGGTATTTAAAATACTGGTGGCATAGCTTTCTGAATCACAATATTTCACAAGTCACCACAGTACAACAAACTGACAGATGAGTGGTGGCCATTTGGTTTTAAATGGAAACTTTCCCTTTAAATTTTGAGGAAATCTGTGAACAGGCATAGTAGAACCCTCCAGGGGTGGGGGTGGGGTGTCCATTCACTCTGGCATCCCCTCTAGTCACCAGAAATGAGGTGCACAAACAGCGAGAGACCAATGAACCGATACCAAAAAAAAAAAAAAGAATGCCCACACCTGTATCTCCGAAGTTCTGTCAGGTATTCGTGGCTGTTCTGATCCTTCCCCCACTTGGTCTCTCCCAAGATGGAGGCTCCAAGAGTTGCTGAGCCTCTTGAATTAGAAAACAATGGATTTCTTGATTCTGCTACAACTTCCCCTAGCTGTGAGCCTTCCAAGCTTCTAAACATTCCTTTATGTGTGGTTCAGAGTTCTAGCACCAATTCCTGAGCTTGCTTGGTCCGATATTCTGTGTTGTTGGTGACAGAGCTCCTCACTGCATGTCTAACCCATCTGCATCTTAGATATTATGTCTTACTTGCTAATTATTTCAACTGTCTTGCTTTTAATTTATATAATATACATTTTCATGTCAGCTTTTAAAACAATTTTTAGGTAGTAGATTTTCAATTTTGCTATTTTTTAATAGATCTTACTTCTTGCCTTAATTCTTCAATGTGTCATTTAATTTGTAGAGGTAATTATATTTATTTTTAAGTGATATTCTGAAATCTCCAAAAATAAACATTTTTTCCAGAAAAAAAATTCTTGGCATTTCTAGTGTTAGCACCCAAAATTTTCATGGAGATTATTGTAATTGCCTTAAAGTACTCTTTGTACTCCTACATTTGGTCCCAATATGTGGGGGCTTCGCAAAGTTCCTGGGATCATTCCATTATCTTTTAATTATAGTTTTCTGTGAACTCTTTGAAATCCCCTCATATTATAGGGAAATGAGCATTGTCCATTTAAAACACAAATTATGTCATTACACTTATATACTAAAAAAATGTCCATTGATCTCAAAGTAACAACCTTACATACAGTAATAAAATACCAGACCATATACTATGTATACATTTTATTAATTCTCTACTTTTTTTTCTCACTACTTTTTCTATCATTCATCTGTCAGGTTGTCATAAAGTGATGACTTGAATGTTGCTGTTACGTTGGAAACTATTCCACCAGTATTTTAAACACCTGCAAGATCACACATGGTGGACACATTTCAATAGAGCTTTCATACTAAGATAGAATAATAAGAAGGAATATGCAGGAATCTAACTTCTAAATGTTTAGCCATTGAAAATTTATGAACACCAGACAGCATTATCAGATATAGGAAAAGAAGATTAAAACATTATTAATAGTAGAAGAACATTTTCAGCTAAAGTGACAGAAGATGAGTTCCTTAAGTTGGCAGGCACTCAAAATAGGACTGGGGCCTATAATGGCACAAAGTAGCTGGTTTATAAGTTTTCAACAGTATGCTTAATTTCAGAACAAGGGGAGTAAGATGGAATCCCCATTTAATAATTTTCCACTTTTCTGGAAGGGTCTGGTGAAAGGGGATGGGGGATGATGAGGATAGGATTCTTTTGATTAAATAGTGAGTAATTGTTATCACGACCTATTGTGATTGCCACAACTCTAAAGGTAGTAGACATGAAACAAAAAGGGAAGAATACTTAATCTTTCATTACAGGAACAGAGGACCCTATGACCATCAATAGGGAAAAGCATGAGTAGAGTATATTATTCTTATCAGAGAAGCAGCAACACCAGAGAAGGAAGCAGAGGCAATGGCATAAAGAGATAGAGTAGCTGAGGAGCCCAGACCCATGGAAAGAGAAACACAGTATGCAGCTTGCAAAATTTGCCCTTTGGTTATTTAAACAAGTATATATTTTCTGTGTAAAAGAGCAATAACAACAACAACAAAATAAAATGACTGGGGAAGAGTTTCCTCCTCAATGTAAAGTTCACCATTATGAAAAAATGGAGAAAAACTTTTGGGACCTTCATTTGCTGATGGTACACATCCCAACATGAGGAATTATTAAGTGCCATTGTTGTGTAGGTTCTGACTTATAGAGAACCTGTATAGTGTTTCTTAGAATTTAAATATTTGCAGGAGCAGAAAGCCACAACTTCCTTCCAAGGAGCAGCTAGTGATCATAAATCATTGACCTTATGGTTCTGAGACCAGTACTTACAATATGGAGCCAAAGTATTCCCAAAATGAGAAACAGCTATAAATATATTTCACTATTCAGAGCATGAAATGTACCAAGTATGAATATAGGAAAATTGGAAATTGTCAAAAATGTAACAGAATGCATAAAAATCAGTGTTCAAGAAATTAGTGAGCTGAAATAGAATAGTATTGGTCATTTTGTACCTCATAGTATTAAAGACTATTATATGGGGAACAACAAGTTGAAAAGGAATGACTTCACATTAATCATCTAAAGAACATATTAAAATCTATATTGAAGTACAATGCTTTCTGTGCCAGGATCATATCCATAAACCTACAAGGAAGACAAGTTAAAACCTCTTAATATTCAAATTTACGCACCTACCACTAAAGCCAGTGATCATGAAATTGATGAATTCTATGAATCTTTTCAGTATGAAATTGATTAAACAGGTACTCAAATTAAATTGATAATAACTGGTGTTTGGAATGCCAATGTTGGAAACCAAGAGAGAAATGTGGTCTTGGTGATAGAAATTATGCTGGAAATCACATGATAGAATTTTGAAATATCAGTGACTTATTCATTTCAAATACCTCTTTAAACAACATAAAAGGTGGACCCTACTAGATGGAATATACAGGAATCCACCTGACTATATCTGTTAGAAGACACTCTGGAAAAACTCATTATCATCAGCCAAAAGTAGGTTAAGGGCAGACTATGGAACAGATCACCAATGCAGGTTTAGACTGAAGCTAAAGAAATGTGAATCAACTTCACAAGAGCCAAAATATTACCTTGAACATATCCCACTTAACTTAGGACCATATCAGGAGCAAATCTGATGCATTAGATACTAATGACCAAAGACCAGAAGTGTTGTTCATATGATATCAAGAATCTCATACAGTAAGAAAATAAAAACTCATTAAAAAGATAGGAAAGAAATAAAAGACCAAAATGGATGTCAAAATAGACTCTGAAACTTGCTTTCCAGTGTAGAGGTGCTAAAATGAAGGGTGGCTATGTGCCATGGAGTCAGTTGCAACTCATAGCGACTCTGTACAGCGTTTCTGAGACTGTAAATATTTATGGGAGCTGGAAGCCTCTTCTATCTTCTGTGGAATAAAAGAAAGAACTGCTGACCTTAAGGTTCGTAGGCCAATTCATAAGCACTACACTACTAGAGCTCCTTAAAGTGAAGAGTTGTTGTTGTTGTCAAGTGCCATCGAGTCAATTCTGACCCATAGCTAACCTATATAGGGTTTCCAAGGAGCAGCTGGTGAGCTTGAACCACCGACCTTGAAGTTCAAATGGCTTTACAGTCTGTCACATTAACCCACAGCACCACACAACGAGTAAATAAAAGAAATGAATAGAAAAATCCAAAGGGCTGTTTGAGAAGATAAAGTCCAGTCAAATAATGAAATGTACAAAGACTGGGAGTTAGAAAACCAAAAGGAAAGAGCTTGTTCAGCATGTCTCAAGCTGAAAGAAATAAAGAAAAAAGTCAAGTCTCCATTTGAAATATTGAAAGTGTCTTAGGCCAAGTTTTCTAGAGAAGCAAAATCAGTGAAGCATATATATGTACATATAAGGAGCTCTGGTAGCGTAGTGGTTACGAATCGGGCTGCGAACCTTAAGGACAGCAGTTCGAAACTACCAGCCGCTCCGCGGGAGAAAGATGAGGCTTTCTACTCCCGTAAAGATTTACACCCTCGGAAACCCTGTACAGGGTCCGCTACGGGTCGGAACCGCCTCGACGGCACTTAACAACAACAACATATAGAGAAAAGTTTATTATCAAGGAAGTTGCTTACAATTTTAGTGTCCAAGATCCCCAGCAGAAGAGGGAGAGAGAGTCTCTCCAATTTTTCCATTATATTGGGAGCAGGCCACACTCAAAGGAAGAATCCCTTTAATTGTTTGGCTGCTCATAGTCACTCATCAGAATTAACTATGCCTGTATTAGTTTTCATCACCGTAGAAATAAAAGCATCCTACCTGTTTTAAATTTCTGGACATCCTGGCCAAGTAAAGTTGACACAGAACCCTAACCATTACAAAAAGATTCTATGGAAAATATATTGAATGATGCAGAAAGCATCAAAAAAAGATGTAAGGTATACATATAATCACTGTACCAAAAATAAATTAACAATGTTCAAACATTTCAAAAGTTAACATGTTATCAAGAACCAATGGATCAGAAGGAAGAAATTCAAGATGTACAGAAGGCATTGGTGAAAAATACGACTGCAATAATTGACAGAATACAAATTGAAATATTTCAAACTGATGAAATATTTCAAGAAATTATTGGTGGTGGTTATGTGCCATGGAGTTACTTCCTATTCATAGTGATTCTATGTCGGGGACCTGCCTTGACATAGGAACTTGGTTCATGAGGTGGGGATATCTGGCAGCTGTAGAAATATAGAGATACACACAAGGACACCAAGAGAGAGACAAAGAGACACCCCCAGAAACCAGAGTGGATGCGGGACTGGCATCAGGCAGATCCTGCATTGCAAACATCTTAGCCAGGAAGGCGTAATATCCTGCATAGTAAACATCTTGGCTAAGCAGGCAGTATGGTTGCAATGCTGGACTGAGCCCCCTGCATGCTGTAATGCACACCTTGCCAGTCGTAATGCACCTGGATTCATTCTGCACCTCCGTTTTATTTAGTAGAGGAGCCTTACACCAAGCTGGGAGGAACTAAGACAAGTTACAGCTGACATACGTAATTTTCCAGACATTCAGGCAACTTTACATCTTAATTCGCAGGTTCGAATCCCAGGCCTGCAACTTGGTTTCTCAGACTCAATTAACATATCTATAGCACCTAAGCTCAGTTGGGGGAAGGTGAGAAGGAAGGTCAAAAGGCTTGGGAGGAGTCCCGCTGTGTTGGCTTCCTGAGCCAGGTTTTCAGGAACCTGGCTGAATAGCCTACACCTGGGAGAGGTCTAGGGAGGAATGTCCTTTTGTCTATAGAACAAAGAACCGGGAAGTAGCAAAACTATTTTTAGTTAATCCTTGGGAGAAAAGCTTTACCTCTGAAACCTTTACAGTCTCGGCTTTAGGAAAATATTACATATATCTGTGGATATCAGGGCTCATGTATGAATTAGTAATAAATATAACTGAACACTAAGATGGAAAACAATTTGCCATGACTGGCAGGTGGCTAGAGTCTGTTCCTCAAAGCCTGCGGCCTGTATGGTCTGCAACACTCGGGCCCACAGGGCCTCAAACTCCTGACCGGGTCTGCATGGTCTGCAAAAATTCTATATGGGGTCTGAGGCTGTAAATCATTACAGAAGCAAAAAGCCTCATCTTTCTCCCATGGAACCTCTGGTAGTTTAGAACTACTGACCATGAGATTAGCAGCTCAACTCATAACCACTATGCTAACAAAGCTCCATAGATCTGCAAATTATCATTTCCAAGAAATCTAGAAGGCAGTCATCTGGCAAACCGACTGAAAGAGATTCAATTTTTACCCAACCCAAAGAGAGGTTATCCAGCAGAATGTAGAAATAATAGAATGATATCATTAATATTGGACTCCTGGTGCAACAGATATTCAGTTCCATTGGACTGCAAACCACAAAATTGGTGGTTCACATCTACTCGCTGCTCCTCAAGAACATACTATGAGTTAGAATTGACTCAATGGCACTTAACAACAGCATCATTAATATCATATTAAAATTTTGTTGAATATAATTCAAAAATGGTTGCAACTGTACCTTGACAGAGAACTGCCAGAAATTCAAATCAAATTCAGAAGAGCATGTGAATGAGGGCTATAATTGCTGATATGAGATGAACCTTGCCTAAAAGTACAGAATAGCAGAAAGATGTTTGTTGTTGGTAGTAGTGGTGGTAAGTGCCGTAAAGTTAGTTCTGACTCATATCAGCACTGTATAGGGTCTACAATTAGCATTTGGTGGGTTTGAACTACCAGCATTGCGGTTCAAATCAACTTTGTGGTCCAATGCATTATCCTGCTGCACCACATTAGGACTCTGTACTTTACTGACTATGCCAAGGCCATTGAATGTGTAGAACATGACAAACTATGTACAACATTGTAAAGAATGAGTAATCCCGAACACTTAAGTGTTTTCATGAAGAATCTATACATAGATCAAAAGACGGTGGTTTGAACAGAACAAGGGTACACTGAATGGTATAATATCAGGAAATGTGTGCACCAGGTTTGCATCTTTTCACCATACTTACTCAAGCTGAGCAAATAATATGTGAAGCTGGATTATGTGAAGAAAAACATGGCATCAACATTAAAGGAAAGTTCCTTAACAATCTTCAATATACAGATAATACAACCTTACTGATAAATATTAAAAGTAACATACTTCAGCATGGTTGCAAATAAATTAAAAAAAAAAAAAAGTCACAACTGCACCAGTAATTATCATCATGACTCTTTGAATTCCTTCTATCTTTGTTTGATGCTTTCTGCATCATTCAATATTTGCCTATAGAATCATTCAGTATTACAAGCTGAGTCTTGAACTTTTTTCTTCAGTTCTCTCAGCTTGAGAAATGCTGAGAGTGTTCTTACCTTTGGCATCATTCAATATTTTGTCCATAGAATCCTTCAATATAGCAAGTCAAGGCTTGAATATTTTCTTCAGTTCTCTGAGTTTTAAAACTGTTGAGCCTGTCTT